>NC_057796.1:290487139-290595777 GCF_018294505.1 Triticum aestivum
TAACGTCTGCATCTGCTCCTGCAATAGGTCTGTCACCTAGCAGTGCATCAAGGACATAATTCTTCTGTGCAGCAATGAGGATAATCCTCAGATCACGGATCCAATCCGCATCTTTGCTACTAACATCTTTCAACATAATTTTTCTCTAGGAACATATAAAAAATAAACACAGGGAAGCAACAACGCGAGCTATTGATCTACAACATAATTTGCAAAATACTATGAGGACTAAGTTCATGATAAATTTAAGTTCAATTAATCATATTACTTAAGAACTCCCACTTAGATAGACATCCCTCTAATCCTCTAAGTGATCACGTGATCCATATCAACTAAACCATGTCCGATCATCACGTGAGATGGAGTAGTTTCAACAGTGAACATCACTATGTTGATCATATCTACTATATGATTCACGCTCGACCTTTCGGTCTCCGTGTTCCGAGGCCATATCTGTTATACGCTAGGCTCGTCAAGTTTAACCTGAGTATTCCGCGTGTGCAACTGTTTTGCACCCGTTGTATTTGAACGTAGAGCCTATCACACCCGATCATCACGTGGTGTCTCAGCACGAAGAACTTTCGCAACGGTGCATACTCAGGGAGAACACTTATACTTTGATAATTTAGTGAGGGTTCATCTTATAATGCTACCGTCAATCAAAGCAAGATAAGATGCATAAAAGATAAACATCGTATGCAATCAATATAAGTGATATGATATGGCCATCATCATCTTGTGCTTGTGATCTCCATCTCCGAAGCACCGTCATGATCACCATCGTCATCGGCGCGACACCTTGATCTCCATCGTAGCATCGTTGTCGTCTCGCCAATCTTATGCTTCTACGACTATCGCTACCGCTTAGTGATAAAGTAAAGCATTATAGGGCGATTGCATTGCATACAATAAAGCGACAACCATATGGCTCCTACCAGTTGCCGATAACTCGGTTACAAAACATGATCATCTCATACAATAAATTTAGCATCATGCTTTGACCATATCACATCACAACATGCCCTGGAAAAACAAGTTAGACGTCCTCTACTTTGTTGTTGCAACTTTTACGTGGCTGCTACTGGGCTTAGTAAGAACCGTTCTTACTTACGCATCAAAACCACAACGATAGTTTGTCAAGTTGGTGCTGTTTTAACCTTCGCAAGGACTGGGCGTAGCCACACTCGGTTCAACTAAAGTGACAGAGACAGACACCCGCCAGTCACCTTTAAGCAACGAGTGCTCGCAACGGTGAAACCGGTCTCGCGTAAGCGTACGCGTAATGTTGGTCCGGGCCGCTTCATCTCACAATACCGCTGAACCAAAGTATGACATGTTGGTAAGCAGTATGACTTATATCGCCCACAACTCACTTGTGTTCTACTCGTGCATAACATCAACGCATAAAACCAGGCTCTGATACCACTGTTGGGGAACGTAGTAATTTAAAAAAAATTCCTACGAACACGCAAGATCATGGTGATGCATAGCAACGAGAGGGGAGAGTGTTGTCCACGTACCCTCGTAGACCGAAAGCGGAAGCGTTAACACAACGCGGTTGATGTAGTGGTACGTCTTCACGATCTGACCGATCAAGTACCGAACGTACGGCACCTCCGAGTTCAGCACACGTTCAGCTCGATGACGTCCCTCGAACTCTGATCCAGCAGAGTGTTGAGGGAGAGTTTCGTCAGCACGACGGCATGGTGACGATGATGATGTTCTACCGACGCAGGGCTTCGCCTAAGCACCGCTACGATATTATCGAGGTGTAATATGGTGGAGGGGGGCACCGCACACGACTAAGAGATCAATAGATCAATTGTTGTGTCTATGGGGTGCCCCCCTGCCCCCGTATATAAAGGAGCAAGGGGGGAGGCGGCTGGCCTAGGAGGAGGGCGCGCCAAGGGGGTGTCCTACTCCCACCGGGAGTAGGACTCCTCCTTTCCTTGTTGGAGTAAGAGAAGGGAAGGGAGAAGGAGAAGGAAGGAAGGGGGCGCCCCCCCTCCCTAGTCCAATTCGGACTAGTCCATGGGGAGGGGTGCGGCCACCCTTTGGGGCCTTTCTCTTCTTTCCCGTATGGCCCATTAAGGCCCAATACGAATTCCCGTAACTCTCCGGTACTCCGAAAAATACCCGAATCACTCGGAACCTTTCCGATGTCCGAATATAGTCGTCCAATATATCGATCTTTACGTCTCAACCATTTCGAGACTCCTCGTCAGGTCCCCGATGTCATCCGGGACTCCGAACTCCTTCGGTACATCAAAACTCATAAACTCATAATAAAACTGTCATCGTAACGTTAAGCGTGCGGACCCTATGGGTTCGAGAACTATGTAGACATGACCGAGACACGTCTCCGGTCAATAACCAATAGCGGGACCTGGATGCCCATATTGGCTCCCACATATTCTACGAAGATCTTTATCGGTGAAACCGCATAACAACATACGTTGTTCCCTTTGTCACCGGTATGTTACTTGCCCGAGATTCGATCGTCGGTATCTTAATACCTAGTTCAATCTCGTTACCGGCAAGTCTCTTTACTCGTTCCGTAATACATCATCTCACAACAAACTCATTAGTTGCAATGCTTGCAAGGCTTAAGTGATGTGCATTACCGAGAGGGCCCAGAGATACCTCTCCGACAATCGGAGTGACAAATCCTAATCTCGAAATACGCCAACCCAACAAGTACCTTCGGAGACACCTGTAGAGCACCTTTATAATCACCCAGTTACGTTGTGACGTTTGGTAGCACACAAAGTGTTCCTCCGGTAAACGGGAGTTGCATAATCTCATAGTCATAGGAACATGTATAAGTCATGAAGAAAGCAATAGCAACATACTAAACGATCGAGTGTAAGCTAACGGAATGGGTCAAGTCAATCACATCATTCTCCTAATGATATGATCCCGTTAATCAAATGACAACTCATGTCTATGGCTAGGAAACATAACCATCTTTGATCAACGAGCTAGTCAAGTAGAGGCATACTAGTGACACTCTGTTTGTCTATGTATTCACACATGTATCATGTTTCCGGTTAATACAATTTTAGTATGAATAATAAACATTTATCATGATATAAGGAAATAAATAATAACTTTATTATTGCCTCTAAGGCATATTTCCTTCAGTTTTAGTCCCATGACTAAAAGTAGCGGGACTAAAACATGCTAGCCTCACCCATGCTTGGATCCAAATACTAAAAAGGCTAAAATCAAGTTAATGAGCATTTATTATCCTCCAAACCCTCCAATCCAGAACTCGCCTGTGTTAAAGGAGAGGAGTTAAATGAGTAGAGAGAGGACTAATCCACATTTTAGTAGGGGTACCCCTGACTAAAAAAATGTAGTCTCAAGACTAGTTTTAGCCTCTCTTTGGTTAGGGGTGCTTGGAACTTTAGCCTCTTAAAGAGACTATTTTTAGTCAGACTAAAATAAGTCCCTTGGATCCAAGCACCCTCTAAGCATCCTGGAATTCTTTGACAAAACTAAGCACCCTGAAATTCTTTGACAACTAAACTGCTGGCTATATGATGTTGGCCATATATATTGTACGTATATAATGTGAAGAAACGAGTGGTAGTACTATACCAACTAAAAGATGAAATGTAAGAAATACTAGTATGTACGTCCTGAAGAGTTAAAGTAACGATAAGAAACATAACATAGTTCTGCTGGGGGCTCAGCACAACACACCCCTCAAATTAAATTAAGCACACCTGAAATTAAACTTTGCAACTATTCCGGTAGACACTGCATTAGAACCACCATGAGCAACAACACTGCCACCTTACTCGGAGTCCTCGTCCACGTCCTTGACTTCGTCCTTGTCCCTCTTCCTCTTGGCCGATACTTCTTTGCTTGAACCGCACACTTGGCTGTTGCTCTTCATCCAACCCTTGTAGATATTGAAGCAAAGGTAGCCATCCATTGTAGCGTAGTGGATGTGGTCTATATCTAGTACATTCCGCTGCCATGCATGACGATGAAACGTGTATGGAGGTTTCTCCAGTTTATCGTATGAAGGATGAACCATGGCTCCTGCCAGGGTCAGCATTGAAGGCTGACGAGGGGACACCAGCCGATTCTTCTGGAGGTCGAAAGTGTTGCCTACAACGAGGCCGATCCGATGCAGGACTTCTTTGTCGTTACCAAAGTCTACAGTAACGAATTTGACTAGGTTGCTCTCGAGGAAGTCCTTAAAATCCTGGCACTCAACGTCGGCATGGCATATGTGGTAGACCAAGCATAAGTCATGCATGCAAACCTGGATCACCGCGGGCTTCTTCCTCTCTTCGTCCTTTAGATCATTCTCTCGTCCCAGGACGGTGGTGTACTCAACATCTAGCCCAGCGACCCACTCATCATCTGAGTCTTCGAACATGCGTCTGAAGCGAGAAAGGCATCCTTTCACCGCCGCGGAAGAACGGGTGTAGATGACGTCGAACTCATCGCCGGTGATGGTTCTAACCTTGTACTCACCGCCGATCGTGGAGATTTGGGACGCCATGGATTTGGGAGGAGGGTTAGGATTAGTGGAACTGCCGTAATGTGAATGGACGGGACGACTAGGAGCGAACCGCCGTAGTATTGAAGGACGTGCGGGGACGAGTAGGAGCGAACTGCCATCGTGCGAACGGCAGGGTAGTGGCTTTCCATTCTCCCATGATACGGGCTTCCGAGAGCCCTTGGATCTAAGATCGAATGGTTGCATGGCGTGATTCTACACCTATGGGTGAATATCCTATCCTGGAGGGTTATTCTGCAAATTTTCAGCAACTTAGCATGCGATCGTCTGATCTTAGATCCAAGGGCTGCCAGCAGCCCGTATCATGGTCGCGCCTACCACGACCGCCGCGTCGCTCGCACGGTCGCGCCCTTGGAGATTTAACACGGTGCATTAGGCTATCTGATGTTGGCATGTGATACATAGTCATCACTTAGTCACTCATACTACAACAAGGTTGGCTATAAGTGTAATTTTTTTTACTCCTCTCTATCTCTTTCTTCGTACTCCCTTCGTCCCATAATATAAGAACGTTTTTGACACTAGTGTAGTGCCAAAAACGTTCTTATATTATGGGACACAGGGAGTACTAGTATTTATTTCATTTGCCAAGGAGTGACCTCTTCCAATGAAATGGTGTTGCTAAGTTTGCTTCATTTAATTAGCTATAGACTCAAAATTGTCTTTTCACCTAGGTACACGCGCTTAGCACCGTTTCTTCCTTGGGTCACCAAACTAGTCTCTCTCTTCTTGATTAACTTGCCACATCAGACTTTATGCCTATGTGGCAAGCTTAAGCACCTGTAGGAGCAAGTAAAAGTAAGTACAATAGTGCGCTTTACATGGCATTTTTGCATATGTGGAGGAAAGAGAGGCAAGGAAAAAGTGGAGAAGTGGGCTCTCATGCAAGAGCCAGCCTCTACTACATGGTGGAGCATTGAGAGAGGCACATGTATGGAGGTGGTCAGGAATCGGGAGACTCACACCGGTCGTAGCGCCGCAATTAAAATGATAATGGCAAGTCAAATCACAGGGCCCCACCTGTCCAGCAGTAACTCGCTGTCAAATCACACAGCCTACGTTTGTAGCAGCCTACTCCCTCGTCTTCTCTCGTCTCTGTCGAACCGACTAGGCGGAACTGCCCTGCCTACCGCGCAGGAAAAGCCCCGCCCTCGACTTTTAAATAGTATACAGTATACTAATTTTGTATCCATGGATTGCGCCGGCGCCATGGAGCAAAGCGTCTAGAAAATGACGGTACACATGTACGGAGTATACAGCACGCCCGTCGCGTTCGCGTCGCACCCCAGATGGTCGGTCGGTCTGGCACGCTGCTCTCCAAATGGAACGCGCGTCATATTGCGTTTGCACACACATGTGGGATGGGAATTGAGAACCGACCATAGGCACACTCCCCGGCCCCGCATGTCGGGTGACTTAATAGAAGAGGGAGACGAGCGATAGTACTAGAGAAGTGTTGTACTACGTTGGTGCCTGGACGATCCCTGCAAGACACGGAAGATCAGTTCGTCCATGCATGTGACCAGACTCCAGCAGACACGCCTGGATTGGCTATCGTCTACATATCGTGTAGGTTGTGTTGTACATGGCTGTAGTTCTGGTGAGAAATCTAAAAAAAGGTTTCTTGTCATCTCGCAAAATTAGGTGTCATGTGCTTCGGATCACTGCGAGGGTTAAACAGCGACAACTGAGTTAGGCTAGTCATTGGGGGCACATGCACGAACAGTGACTACTCGGCTGCCATCTAGGTTTAGCCGGCTATGTTAATTAGGACATCTATCGACGGACCCCTTTTCTACGAGTTTATCTTTAATTTGAGCTTTGTTCCTCGTCTAGTTTGTCCGTCGGGATTCATGTTGTCTCCTTTGGGCAGTGAGGTTATGATTTCTTGTCATGTGGCATTTTTTCGTGTTATATGTTATAATCCGGCGCTTCAGATCAAAATGACGACAACTGCGCCTCTGGGCCACATGCATGAAGACTTCTCGACAGTCATTGACGAGGTCAAGCCGGCTCCGGTAGACAAAAGAAAACTAGTACTACTCCACTATATAGGCAGGAGCCTCCGCGCTTGCTTGCTAGTGTTGCTCTTTTCATTTCGAGATTTTAAATTACATTAATTTTTATGCGTGGAGAATTTGTTGGATTTTATATTGATATACATTTCTTTTTTAAAATCAGTTTGAATGTGAGTCGAAATTTCGGGATTAAAAACAGTTCAGACCGCACCGAAATATGCAAAATTTCGTATATTTTTTTAACCGTGGCCACAATATGGGCTGTAATGCTAACAAAAAGAATATGGGCTCCAAAAAAACTTAATAATTAGCAAATGGGTTGTAAATTACAAGAAATAATGGCAGATGGGCTGTATGCTGTTTTCCATAGATTTGAGGCTTTCCTAAAAAAAGGTTGACGCACAAGCAGTAACTGTTGGATGGCCATCCAACGGCCGTCGTGCTTCTTCAATCTCTGCTCTTCCTGCTCCATCCGCTCAAACAAGCGCTGGCGGGACTGCCTGCTCCCTCCTCCCCGCGGCCGCCTCTGCTGCCGCGCAGGCCTCACCGCCCCACCGTACTCCCATCGCTGGCCTAGCCATCCCTCTACTCACCCACACCTGCTGTTATTCTCCGGCGACGGCAGACGAACCAATAAACCCTCTTACAGTCGTACTCCCCTCCGCGTGGGAAACAACTACCGAGTCTTCCCTGCCTCCGTGTCGTTCCCTTCCTAGGCCTCGCCGTCGTCCACCGCCCTGGTGCTCTCGGCGCGGCCTGGTCAACATGGTCAACGACCGACATGCATCTGAAGTGGACTGTATGTGGAGAGGCCGACAGCTGGGTCCACGGCCGCATGCAAGGAAATGCCTCCTTATTACGCGCAAAATAATGATTCCTCCACCTGACATCAGGGACCCACCAAAAGGGCCTCTGTATTTCGCGAAAAAACATTACCGCCGCTGACAGCTCGGACCCACCAGCTATATCTTTGCACGCAAGGAAGTGCCTCCTTATTACGCATAAAAAATGAATACTCCCACTGCTAGCTGGGACCCACCATGGTGGGAGGCTGACTTGTGGGCCTACTAAGTTCACTGGGACGGGGGCCTTTGTCAACTTTAGTCAATATGAACGATTCTAGCTCCAATGACCGTACGATGTCCATCCAACGGCCATAGTGCTTCTTCAACCTCTAGTCTTCTTGCTCTAGCCGCCCAAAGCAGCGCCGGTCGTGTCGCATGCTCCTGCCTCCCGTGGCTGGCTGTGCTGCCGCGGAGGCCTCACCTACTATTCCCACCGCTGGCCAGGCCCTGCGGCGACGGCAGCCTCACACCGCAGCCGAACTAGTGAACCCTCGTACTCCTCTCCGCGTGGGCTTCCACTGTCGCGTCTTCCCCGGCTCTGCGTCGTCCCCTTCCTAGGCCTTGCCGTCGTCCACCGCTATGGTGCTCTCTGCGCGGCGTGGTCAACGTGGTCAAGGAACGACTTCCATCGGAAGAGTACTGTACGTGGACAGGCTGACAGCTGTGTCCACGGCCACAGCCCAATTTTTTGTGATTTGCCAAGTAAGTCGCTTTGTCAGGCCTGTTGGGCTGCAAATCTTTCAAGACGAGGAGAGCTTTCATTCGGCTGACCGAGAAAATGGCCCATCAGTAATGAGAAATGGGCTGTACATTTTAAAACACATCAATCCGGCAATTAGTTTCAAATATCTTTTTTTTCATTTCGAGATTTTAAAGTACATTAATTTTTATGAGTGGAGAATTTATTGGATTTTATATTGATATACATTTATTTTTAAAATCAGTTTAAATGTGAGTCAAAATTTCAGGATTAAAAACAGTTCGGACCGCACCGAAATATGCAAAATTTCGTATAATTTTTTAATCGTGGCCACAATATGGGCTGTAATGCTAACAAAAAGAATATGGGCTCCAAAAAAAACCTTAATAATTAGCAAATGGGCTGTAAATTATTAGAAATAATGGCAGATGGGATGTATGCTGTTTTCCACGGATTTGAGGCTTTCCTAAAAAAATGGTTGACGCACACGCAGTGACTGTTGGATGGCCATCCAACGGCCGTCGTGCTTCTTCAATCTCTGCTCTTCCTGCTCCAGCCGCTCAAACAAGCGCCGGCGGGACTGCCTGCTCCCTCCTCCCCGAGGCCGGCTCTGCTGCCGCGCAGGCCTCACCGCCCCACCGTACTCCCATCGCTGGCCTAACCATCCCTCTACTCACCCACACCTGCTGTTATTCTTCGGCGACGGCAGACGAACCACTAAACCCTCGTACAGTCGTACTTCCCTCCACGTGGGAAACAACTGCCGAGTCTTCCCTGCCTCCGTGTCGTTCCCTTCCTAGGCCTCGCCGTCGTCCACCGCCCTGGTGCTCTCGGTGTGGCCTGGTTAACGTGGTCAACGACCGACATGCATCCGAAGTGGACTGTACGTGGAGAGGCCGACAGCTGGGTCCACGACCGCACACAAGGAAATGCCTCCTTATTACGTGCAAAATAATGATTCCTCCACCTGACATCAGGGACCCACCGAAAGGGCCTCTGTATTTCGTGAAAAAAACGTTACCGCCGCTGACAGCTCGGACCCACCAGCTATATCTTCGCACGCAAGGAAGTGCCTCCTTATTACGCACAAAAAAAAGAATACCCCCCTGCTAGCTGGGACCCACCATGGTGGGAGGCTAACTTGTGGGCCTACTAAGTTCACTGGGACGGGGGCCTTTGCCAACTTTAGTCAATATGAACGATTCTAGCTCCAGTGACCGTACGATGTCCATCCAATGGCCGTAGTGCTTCTTCAACCTCTGGTCTTCTTGCTCCAGCCGCCCAAAGCAGCGCCGGTCGTGCCGCATGCTCCTGCCTCCCGTGGCCGGCTCTGCTGCCGCGGAGGCCTCACCGCCCCCTACTATTCCCACCGCTGGCCAGGCCCTGCGGCGACCGCAGCCTCACACCGCAGCCGAACTAGTGAACCCTCGTACTCCTCTCCGCGCGGGCTTCCGCTGCCACGTCTTCCGCGGCTCCCCGTCGTCCCCTTCCTAGGCCTCGCCGTCGTCCACTGCCCTGGTGCTCTCGGCGCGGCGTGGTCAACGTGGTCAAGGAACGACTTCCATCGGACGTGGACTGTACGTTGAGAGGCTGACAGCTGGGTCCACGGCCGCAGCAAGGAAGTGCCTCCTTATTACGCGGAAAATAATGATTCCTCCACGAGACAGCTGGGACCCACCGGACGGGCCACTGTATTTTGTGAAAAAAACATTTCCCGCTGACTGCTGGGACCCACCAGCTACATCTTCGCATGCAAGGAAGTGCGTTCGAGCAAAAAAAAATGATTCGCCCCCTGACTGTTGGGACCCACCAGCTACATCTTCGCAGGCAAGGAAGTGCCTGACAGTCGGGACCCACCTGGTCGAAGCATACGTAGCGTTGTCATTCTGGTCGCGAACGTGTACGTACATATATATTGTGGATGTAGAGGTGCGCACGTGTCGTAGTAGAGGCGCGTACGTGTCATAGTAGAGGCGCGCAGGTAGCATGTACATGTACGTACAGCGGCCAGGGTGCAAGAAAGAAAATACGGCCACGTATGTGTACATATGGGCGGGGTCTCGAACGCCTACTCGCGCATACGTACGGCCAGGGCTCGTGTACATGGCTGGGTCGGAACGGAGAAACAACGTCGTCGTGTTCATGGGGAGGCAACGGAATGCGCCGTGTTCATGGGGAGGCAACGGAATGCATCGTGTTCATCGGGAGGCAACAGAACGCATGGGAGCCAACCGGCTGGGTCAGAACGGAATGCGTGGTCGTGCTCATCGGGAGGGCTTGGACGGAACAGGCGACGGAAACGAGGCCTGGCGTACCGCACAATGGAGGAAACAAACCTCCTACGTTCGGAACGGGGTCCTATTGATCGGGAGGGGTGTGGCTTACCACAAAACGGACGAAACGGACCTCCTACGGTCGAAACGGGGGTCCTGTTGATCAGGAGGGGTGTGGCGTACCACAAAACGGACGAAACGGACCTCCTATGGTCGAAACGGGGGTCCTGTTCATCGGGAGGGGTGTGGCGTACCGCAAAACGGGACTCCATGGGATACTGTTCATCTCCACCGTCGACCTCCTCCAGCCTCCACGGGCTACCGTCGACCTCCTCCAGCCTCCACGGGCTCCTGTTCATCCAGCCTCCACCGCGCGCTACTCCACCGGCTACTGTTCAACCACCCCTCCACGGGCACCCCTCCACTATCTATTGTTCATCCAGCCCTCCACACCACGGGATCCTGTTCAACCACCCCTCCACGGGCACCCCTCCACCGTCTACTGTTCATCCAGCCCTCCACCACACCACCGGGTCCTGTTCATCCAGAGGCAACGCCACCGCTCACTATTCATCCACCCCCCCCCCCCCGCGCGCAACACTCACTGTTCATCCTAGAGGCAGCATCAATCGGCTTCAGTTAGCAGCAGTAGCGAAGGAATCGCTCGATCGGGTTCAGTTAACAGCCATCGATCGATCGCTCGGGTTCAGTAACGCGTAGCCTGCAGTGCAATCGCTCGGGTTCAGTTAGAGCCCAACGCCTCGCTCGGGTTCAGTTAGAGCCAACGCCTCGCACACACGCGCGTACGTGTACGAGAGAAACGCGCATCGCTCGGCCCCCGACCACCCACCGTAACCGGGAACTCCCCTAAATTTTCCTCGCCCTCGCTTCTACCACGGTTTTTTCTGTCATGGACGGCCCAAAGAATGTCATGCAGCTGCGTCTCCGGCCCGCCCAAGACGAAAAGCCCATTTTCTGTCATGATTTTTTGTCATAGAAGTAGGAGCCCACCACATCTATGATGATACCGGGTTTTTTCACAATTATCGTCATAGAAGTGTCATATGTATGACAGAAAAAATTTCGTTCGGCCGAAAATGTCACGGATGTGTCTTTTTTTTGTAGTGAATGTTTAGATTGCTTGTTTGGTGTGTGCAACAGAAAAAACAGAAACTTTTGCTGTAGTAATTTAATTTACATTTTTACTGGAGCATGATAAAATCATGATATTTTTACACAGTACTTCTATGCAAATTGTTTAGATTTTCCTAAATTTTTAGAATTTTTGAAGTGACAGAAGTATACGTAAGTTCTAGATTGCTACAGACTGTCCTCTTCTTGACAGATTTTGTTTTCTATGTGTTTTTCACTTATTTTGATGAATCTGTGGGTAGTATCGGGGGTGTTGTCATGGGAAACCACGACACCTATGGGACCAGAAGGCCCCTTGCTGGTTCGGCGCGGGGGGGCGTCGTGATGCACAAAGAGTAGACGAGCGTGGGGCAGCACGACAGAGATCATGCAGGCATTTTTACCGAGGTTCGGGCCGCGGCGAGGCGTAAAGCCCTACTCTTGCTTTGGTGGATTGATGGTGGAAAGGTGGTGATGGAGCATAGTACACTCGCCCGACAGGGGTTGCCTCAGGGCAGAAGTGGCTACGCGCGTATGGGGGTGTGAGTTATCCAAGCTTCTAACCCTTTCTACGGTTGCCATGGGACTCCTTTTATAGATCAAGGGGTTACCACAATGGCAAAGTAGTCATTATGCACTGATAATTAAAATAGCAAACAGAGCTATCATACCTAACTCTGTGGGCTGACAGGGCGCATTAAATGCACCACTCAACGTCACATCGTTGGTTGCCCGGCAAGGCTTGCCGGGCTATCTCGCCGGCTCCACGCCTGCTCGCTTGACACGTCGCAGGACGGGTGTCATATGCAGGTATTTCCTGTAGGGAGTGGCTGGCATGTGGCGAATGGCTGCCACTTAGTCACTTTGCGGCTTGACACCGCACTGATTGATGACGTGGGTCGTGGCGGAGTAGTTGGTGAGGTGGTTTTGCCTCCGTGTGTCGTCTTCTTCCGGGGGTGGCCTCGCCCCTTGCTGAGCTCACCTGCCCGGCAAAGGAGGCCCTTCTCCTGATGGTATCTTGCTTCTCTGGCTTGATCATGGTCCCTTTGATCTGCATGTTGGCCCTTTGGAAATCTTGGTTTCTTGTACTCTGGCTTGACATTGACTTGTCCATGCACGAGTCAGAGGAAAATGCATACCCCTGTATATTTTCCCCGACATAAGCCCCCGGGACTGAGCCACATGTGCCGCGTGGTTAGGCCCCCAAACCGTGCGTGGACACATGGCAGGAGAGGGTTGCGCGTGCCGGTTTGCCACGACGACTAGTCAATCCAACGTCCACTATGCGCAATTACTCTGTGTCGTGGGGTCGTGGGGCTATTGCAGTTAAGGTAAAACTGTAACTTTCTGAAGTGTCGCGCCCCTGCCCTGCGTCCCCCCTTAAGAGCAGGGAAAAGTGGAGCGGCACGGTTCACCCGTCTCTTGCCCCATTCTCCCATCTTCTTCCTCCGCAAGCCAAGCGACAGTTCCTCCCCTCGCTCCCCCGTTTGCCGCCATCCCTCCCACCGAACCCCTTTCCCTTCCGCATCGCCGGCGCGGACATGGGGAAGAAACCCGCGGAGAAAGGAAAGCCGACGGCCGCGATGAAGGAGGTCGCCATCGAGGGAAGCAGGAGGGTGGCAGAGCTAAACAAGAAGTGGAGGGAAGATGTCGTCTTCATCCTGTCGAACTTGAGCGGCCCAGTCCTTCAGGCGAGGTATGGGTATCTGTGGGGGAGGCCCGTTCCGAAAGGGCACGGGGCGCCCAAAGTTTTTGCGACGGGGAAGGAAGATCCGCCGGTCTCATATTGATTCTTCTGCGCTTACTTTATCTGTGACCTCTGCTCCTCCTTCTCCAAATTCTGCAATCATGAATATCTATAGATTCCAGCCCCTCGACTTCATGCAAAATGCAATGGCGACCATGGCTATTTTCGCGCATTTGTGCGAGAATTTCGTTGGAGTTAGGCCCAATGTGGATCTGTTCTGGCATTACTTCGTTCCGCGGGTGGAGAACAAGGGCCACCGCTTCGGAATCATTAGCTGGATGCCGCGTGTGGCGAGGAAGATCTGGGATTACATCCCTGGGTACCAGCGCAAGAGGTGGGATGAATGGAGAGGGGATTGGTGCTGGATTCAAGATGAGGAAGCCCCCGAATTTTGCGAAGCACAGAAGGAATATGTTGAGCGCGGCAAGGCATGGAGCGTCAAAGGCCTCACTGAGGATAGGCTGTGCCCGGCAATCAATAGGATTACCCGTTTGAAGACTGCTGGGTTAACCATCGAACATGTGGGGGCACATTTTCTTCTCCGCCGTATCTCGTCACTACAGGAAAGGGACAAACCTGCATGGTTGTACGGTGATGCTGCGGACAGGATGAGGCTCCTCCCAGGGCTAGCCAACAACTTATCAGTTTATGGCCATGGCTAGTTGTGCGACCAATTGTTTGCTCGCTTCGAGTTGTTCAAGCTTCCGACAACTGTTATCCCCCTGAACATTAAGTCTGCCCGGGACCAGATACTAAAGTCGATGCCGGACTACAATGCCGAAGGGGCAGCAAGCACCCGGCAGCTACCCACCCTGGATGAAGAGCTTCAGTTGTCGAGCACCCTGGTGGAGAGGGCCACCAGGACTGAAACTGGAATGTATAAATGCACCTCCTCTGCGGAGGTGGCGTATATCTTGAGGAGGGTCGAGGAGGACAAGGACGCCCGCCTCGCGGAGATGGAGAAGGCCGCAAAGGCCGGGAATGGCAAGGGGAAGGCTGAGGATGGGAGTTCTTCCCACGGCGGCAGCGAGGCGCAAACCACGGAAGGAGCTGCCGGGGAAGAGCTTGTCGGGGATAACTTTGCCGAGCTAGAGGCCCTAGCCACGGCAGCAACGGAGCTTCAAGAGGAGGAGGATGTCAGTGAGGTGGTGAGGGTCGATGAGGAGTGGCTTGCGGCTGGGCCGCAAGCCCCTGAGCCGGACCCAGACCAGCGCGCCTGCAGGCGCGCCGCTACCCGAGGGGCGGCACCCTCCAACCCAACGCCAACCGTCAAGAGGGTGAATGAGACCACTACCAAAGCCACCATGGTTGGGGTGGCATGCCGCCAATCTCCTCGTCTTGCTCAGACCAAGGCCTCCTCCGCCAAGTGGCCGGTGGACGTGGAGGCGGAGGCCAGCCCCCACTCCGGCTCGAGCAACTCGCAGAGCTTGTCTTCCCCTAAGCTCCTGGTGCCACGTCAAGCACCGAAGCTGCCGGTGAGTTCTTCCCCTCCATCTCTAAAGAGAGGACGGGAGTCTCCACCTCCCATGGAGTTCAACTTGAACTCCATGCTCATTGAAGAAGAGTAAGGAGGATTTTTCATTTCGTGGATAGCTTGTGCGTATTTCATTACTCTTGCTGACTAACCCTTGCTCTTGTTGTTGCCGGCAGGGAAGTGGAGGAGGACACGGAAACCCGCGTCCACCATTCCCTGAAGAGGCTCCTGCGTCTTGGGTTGCTGAAGGGCGCAGAGAGCCCGGTCTTGGCGAGGGGGGTGGCGGGGCGGGTGATGCAGAGGACCCCATGCCAAGCCCCCAGTCCAGCCCTCGGCCTAGGAGCGGAGATTTGGTCCCATCCGCCAGAGGTGATGGGGACGGTCTCCCTGATCCCCTAGTCGGAGGGGGAGGTGAGACGACGCAGGGCGAGCCCCTCCCTGAGGGGCACGCTTCCCCCGACGCTCGAGCCAAAGAGACTGATGACCCACAAGTATAGGGGATCTATCGTAGTCCTTTCGATAAGTAAGAGTGTCGAACCCAACGAGGAGCAGAAGGAAATGATAAGCGGTTTTCAGCAAGGTATTCTCTGCAAGCACTGAAATTATAGGTAACAGATAGTTTTGTGATAAGATAATTTGTAACGAGCAACAAGTAACAAAAGTAAATAAAGTGCAGCAAGGTGGCCCAATCCTTTTTGTAGCAAAGGACAAGCCTGGACAAACTATTATATAGAGAAAAGCGCTCCCGAGGACACATGGGAATTATCGTCAAGCTAGTTTTCATCACGTTCATATGATTCGCGTTCGGTACTTTGATAATTTGATATGTGGGTGGACCGGTGCTTGGGTGTTGTCCTTACTTGGACAAGCATCCCACTTATGCTTAACCCCCATTACAAGTATCCGCAACTACAAAAGAAGTATTAAGGTAAACCTAACCATATCATGAAACATATGAATCCAAATCAGCCCCTTACGAAGCAACACATAAACTAGGGTTTAAGCTTCTGTCACTCTAGCAACCCATCATCTACTTATTACTTCCCAATGCCTTCCTCTAGGCCCAAATAATGGTGAAGTGTCATGTAGTCGACGTTCACATAACACCACTAGAGGAGAGACAACATACATCTCAGCAAAATATCGAACGAATACCAAATTCACATGACTACTAATAGCAAGACTTCTCCCATGTCCTCAGGAACAAACGTAACTACTCACAAAGCATATTCATGTTCATAATCAGAGGAGTATTAATATGCATATAGGATCTGAACGTATGATCTTCCACCAAATAAACCAACTAGCATCAACTACAAGGAGTAATCAACACTACTAGCAACCTACAGGTACCAATCCCAGACTTGGAGACAAGAATTGGATACAAGAGATGAACTAAGGTTTGAGAGGAGATGGTGCTGGTGAAGATGTTGATGGAGATTGGCCCCCTCCCGATGAGAGGAGCGTTGGTGATGACGATGGCGATGATTTCCCCCTCCCGGTGGGAAGTTTCCCCGGGAGAACACCGGAGCCCTAGATTGGTTCTGCCAAGGTTCCGCCTCGTGGCGGCGGAGTCTCATCCCGAAAGCTTGCTTATGATTTTTTCTCGGACGAAAGACTTCATATAGCAGAAGATGGGCATCGGAGGGCCACCAGGGGGTAGGGCGAGCCCCCCACCCTTGGGCCCAGGGTGTGGGTCCCCTCTGGTATTTTCTTCGCTCAGTATTTTTTATTATTTCCAAAAATAACTTCCGTGGAGTTTCAGGACTTTTGGAGTTGTGCAGAATAGGTCTCTATATTTGCTCCTTTTCCAGCCCAGAATTCCAGCTGCCGGCATTCTCCCTCCTTATGTAAACCTTGTAAAATAAGAGAGAATAGGCATAAGTATTGTGACATAATGTGTAATAACAGCCCATAATGCAATAAATATCGATATAAAAGCATGATGCAAAATGGACGTATCAACTCCCCCAAGCTTAGACCTCGCTTGTCCTCAAGCGGAAGCCGATAACGATAAATATGTCCACATGTTGAGAGGTAGAAGTGTCGATAAAATAAAATACAGACATGTGGGCATCATGATCATTCTTATAACAGCAACATATATGGATATTGTCATATGATTTCTTATGCTCAAGTAATAATCTATTCACAATGTCAAGTATGAATCAGAAACTTTATTGAGAACTAAAAAACTATAATCTCAGTCATTGAAGCAATTGCAATTTATCATAACATCGGAAAGAGTCCATGTCAGAGCTTTTCAGCAAGTCCACATACTCAACTATCATTTAGTCTTTCACAATTGCTAACACTCACGCAATACTTGTGGTTACAGAGTTTTAATCGGACACAGAGAAAGATAGGGGCTTATAATTTTGCCTCCCAACCTCTTACCTCAAGGGTAGTGTCAACAATAATAGCTCATGCTAACTTACATCCAATTAGATATATATATATCAGGATCTTTCCAACACACTGTGCTTTCCAAACGATAAATTGTAAAAAGAAAAGGTGAAGATCAGCATGACTCTTGCATAAGGTAGAAGATAAAAGTAAAAGATAGGCCCTTCATAGAGGGAAGCAGAGGTTGTCATGCGCTTTCAGGGTTGGATGCACAAAATCTTAATGCGAAAGAACGTCACTTTATATTGCCACTTGTGATATGGACCTTTATTATGCAGTCTGTCGCTTTTATTTCTTCCACATCACAAGATCGTATAAAGCTTATTTCCTCCACACTAATCAATCATACATATTTAGAGAGCAATTTTTATTGCTTGCACCGATGACAACTTACTTGAAAGATCTTACTCAATCCATAGGTAGATATGGTGGACTCTTATGGCAAAACTGGGTTTAAGGGCATTTGGAAGCACAAGTAGTATCTCTACTTGGTGCAAAGAATTTGTCTAGCATGAGGGGGAAAGGCAAGCTCAACATGTTGGATGATCCATGACACTATACTTTATTTCAGATATAAGAAAACATAACTCATTACGTTGTCTTCCTTGTCCAACATCAACTCTTTAGCATGTCATATTTTAATGAGTGCTCACAATCATAAAAGATGTCCAAGATAGTATATTTATATGTGAAACCTCTCTCTCTTTATTACTTCCTATTAATTGCAACAATGACCAAAGTTATGTTTGTCAACTCTCAACAACTTTTAATCATCATACTCTTTCTATGTGAAGTCATTACTCTCCATAAGATAAATATGATCTCTTTGTTTCTTTTTATTCTTTTCTCTTTTCTTTTATTCACTCAAGATCATAGCAAAATAATCAAGCCCTTGACTCAACACTAATCTTTATTATATAGCTCACGGACTCGATTACATAGAGGGATCATAAAGCAAAACTCAAAACTAGTTCATACCAAAAAATTTATTCTACTAGATCAAGATATTACTAAAAAGGATCGAACTAAGAAAACGGTAAAGAAAGGAGTGTGATGGTGATACGATACCGGGGCACCTCCCCCAAGCTTGGCAGTTGCCAATGGGAGTGCCCGTACCCATGTGATTATATCTCCTTTGCTGGTGAAGGGGTTGTTGATGACGTAGGCTTGTCGTTCATCTTCCAAGGCATAGGCTCACCATCATAGAAGGATGATCGAGTCTCCGGGATCCTTAAATCTGCAGCCAAACTCATCCTCTTGAATCTATATTCATACCCACAGTTCTGGTTTTGCAGGTCATAGATTTGGGCTTGGAGGTGCTCGATTTTCTCGTGGAGCTTGAAGATGGCCTCCCCAATGTCCTTGGCATCCAGCTTGTGGTTGTTGGTGAACTCCGTGATCATTATGTGATTGGAGTCAAGTCCACGCTCCACCATCTCCTGGAAGTTGAAAACTTGTTGCTCCATTGCCTCGAGCCTTGTCTCCACGCTCCCGGTCCTCCCTCGTCCCTCAACGTCGCGGATGTGCAGCACCCCCTCATGCATCTCAATGGTTTGAGGGTGTTGCAGCACCTCCGTGAGGTAGGGGTTGATGACCTTCTCGAAGAACTTGCCCTTGGGGGCACTTGGAGATGTCATGATGATCTAGATCTGTCAGAAAAACAGCTCGAAACAAGAACATAGGACAATTGCGTGATACATGAGTCTAAACCTTCGGGAGATTATATAATGAATTTTTACCGACCAAAATATGTATCGTGCAAGAAAACGGAGTCCATGTGACACCCAAAATTTTATTTGGCTTCTTCAAAACTTATATTTAAATTGAGGGAGGTTATTTAAATTTTTCTTCTGAAGAACTCTCCCTCTCAAGATATTTTCTTTTATGGCAAGTGTTTTGTTTTGGATTCACCCAAGACTTGGTTCTTGGTCTTGGAGGTTTTCCCTTTTTATTTGGACTCAAAACCAAAATGCTTTTCACTTGGAATTTTTTTTTTGAAAATCTTTTAAATGGCCCTATGGTATTTGAGTGATCCTTTTCCCCATTCCAAAAATCCCTCTTTCCATGACATTAGTGGAAATCCACTCCCATAAGCCTTTCCCCATCTTTGTGTCAAGCTACTCTTCAAATCCAGCAGTTTGAACCTCCCCATAATTTCTTTTCCTTTTAATTCTCATCAAAAACAATTTCTGCCTTCTATCTTGATCCTTGGAGGTTTACATAGGAGCTACTCTTTCTGCTTTGAGTTTTGCCTCCAAACCAATTTCCCTAGCTAGACCCTTGAGCCCTCAACCAGGATCCATGAAGATCCACTAGTCTCCAGTTCAAATATTTCAAACTATACTTGCTGCAAGTTTGGACCAGATTTGCCAAATTTGATGAAATTCATTTGAATTCTTCTCCTAAAAATCTGAGAAAATTCAGGCAGCCTCTGGGTGCATTGAGAGGTCACCTCACCAAGTCCCAGCTCCAGAAAAAAATTTCTTCATGCCAAATCATTTCGTCGAACACCTGCAGAACACTATCAATGTCATGTTCAGTTAATTCAGAGATACAGTGTCTGAATCTACTGTCGTTTTCTTCAGTGTTCGTTGTCAATCTCGCCAGTGTCGCTGTGGCGCCTTGCTCCCCGTCCCCTCCCTCTTGTCCCTACGCCGCACGAACGCCTGGAAGGTTGCGGGCGTCGGCGACGAGCAGGAGGAGGTGCGCCACCCCGTGAGCGACGGCAGCGGCGGCTTTGCGGCCGCCAGAGAGGGGGCGCAGCGTAGACGACGCCGCCCAAGCCACCCGAGGCCGCCGCGTGGCCATCCACTCCCCCGTGCGTGCTGCCACCCTCGTCGTGAACCGCTAGGCGCGGAGCGCGCTCTCTGCCGCCGCCGTGCCCGTACGGCCGCCCCGTCGAAGACCGGCGCCGTTATGCCAAGACCGACCAAGTTTAGCAGTAGAACGGGACCAGTAACTCTCACTGATGGTGCCTAGCCTCCTAAACCAACTGCCCAACCACTGTCTCGCCGTAATCGCTCGCCGGAGATTTCCCGTTCATGGCCACCCCCTCGGATCGCCTATAAATAGAGGCCCCGAGCTCGAACTCGAACCCACACCACCTCTGCACCCCACCAAGACCACGCCAAGCCACTGGAAGAGCCCCGAGGGAGCCTTCTTCCCCAACTCCGGCCGCCGCGACCCACCACGGGATCCAGCTCGATTCGCTCCCGTGCGTGCACCTCTACCTCTCAGCTCTTGCCAGTAGCTTCCTTATGCATCCACTCTCCTGACCCGCTCTTCAATTCGGAGTTTGCAGCACCCACCGGAGTTCTCCACCATCGCCCGAGCCGCCGTCCGCCGGAGAAAGTGTCGCCGTCGACGTGGTGCTCTCCGTCGGTCGAGTCCACCACCCACCGACGCGGAAGGATGCACTGAAACTCTTGGTACACTCCGATCTCCCTGTCTCGCCGTGGTTCAACGCCGGCGACCACCGCAGCCTTCGGGCGCCGGCGAGGTTTTTAAACCTGACGTGTGGACCCCCCCGTCAGCCTCTCTTCTCTCACCCGCGAACCATTTTCAGTTGGCGCCTTCGGGCAGAATACGTTTTCCCTTTGGGCTGGCGCGTTTCTTTCCGAACTATTTTCTGTTTTCTCAGTTAAGTCCCTGGTTCTTTTCTGTTTCATCACAGATTAGTCCCTGGACTAAAACCCTTATAACTTTTTGATAAAAGATGATTTTTGAGTGATTCTTTTTCTGACAGTCTTCTATTTTTGTCTAGTTTTTTATAGTATTTATTTGGAAATTTTTTGGGACAACTTTTATGCACGCGATGATTTTCACGTTAGTATACGTTTTCGGTATACCGTAGGTTCCGGAAGAGGTGACGGAGCCGCGAACTTCGCCGAGCTAGACTCCAACTTCTCCGAACCAGGCAAGCATGTTTGAACCTTTGATATGATAGGTGTTTTGCATGTTTGCTTGAATGGTTGTGCATGGCATATGAGCATCGGTGAGAATCTCGTTGCATGTAAGGCAACTACCCGTGTGTTCCGAAGTTACTGTGATCTCTGATGAGAGATGGCCTAGTCATGTGGTGACATGAAGGGCAGTAAGGTGGTACTGTTGTAGCATACCAGCCTTACATCATCCGATAAATCCCGACATTAACGTGGACGGAGTCACGTTATCGTTCTTCCCCCTTCCGTGCTGCCACATGTTTTCTGCCAAGAATACGGTTTAGTAAGTTGTTAACCTCTTTCCGTGTACACACCAAGTAGAGGGGCCGGGAGGAGGGTTCCATGGCCCTGGATTAAAGCCAGTCATCCGGTCAGGGGGCATGGGTGTTTCCGGTTGGGACCGAGAGGGGGGCACCCCTTAGAGCGCGCGTATATAAATTTGATCCCATGCTACGCGAGGTTGTAGCCTCCCCGTCTCAAAGTTTTTCTTGAACGTTGCCGAGGGTGATTCCTGGCTTCGGAATGCTGAATGGGTGTGTACTGGTTAGATGTGTTTCTCCTAAAACACCGTAAACGGAACTAGTCCCCATGACTACTGAAATCCGTTGGCTGTGGTTAGAGTACAAACTCTGTAGAGTCAAATCCTTCCGAGTCATCGTGTCTATGGTCAAGGACCATGGCCAGTATATCCATATCTATGTCAGTCCTCGTGGTATTTTTTTCTCCGGTGATTAAGCTTGAGCGGTAAACTTGGTTGAACGTTATTCCTGTGAATGGACTAACCCTGTTGTTTATCTCATACCTGATTATTCGCTTGATATGATTTAAATTCTTGAGCAACTGAGATATGAAATTATGAAATATAAGCCTTTATGTGATGTCGCTCAGACGTCCGACTGTGGCACTTTTATTATCTATACAAGCCCTTTATGTGATGTCGCTCAGACGTCCGACTGTGGCATGCTGTCATTTACTTTCAATATAAGCCCTTTTTGTGATGTCGCTCAGACGTCCGACTATGGCATGCACTGTTATTTATACTCTATTATAAGCCCTTTATGTGACGTCGCCTTGACGCCCGACTGCGGTATTGTTATTTCTTTTGTTTCCTCTCGAGGAGTCATTCAGACACTCGTTTGGCCATCAGTATTATTTTGGGATTTCGGGAGGACTACCGCCCGACTTCTCTTTTATTTCCCATACAATGTTATCTCTATGTCGGAGTGCGCTTGTTAATCTGTTCATATGCATCATGTTTACATTTGTTATATCTTATGTCCGAACTGTCTTGCGAGTACTTTCATAGTACTCACCTGGCTTGTTGATTTGGCCAGATGTTGAGGAAGGCGATCTCATGGATGAAGAGTTTGATAGTGAGTCCGACGCCTAGAGGAATCCCAGTCAGTCCCGTGCGATCCTGGATATTGGTCACTTGTTTTTTTATACGCTTCCGCCACCCGCAATAAGTATCCTCGAGCCTCACTCCGACGCTCGAAGAGCTGTTAGTTGTCAGGAGTCATATCACCCACTCCGCTGTGATTTTTTTCCACCACCGCTTTTATCGTGAGTTAGTAGTTATGCCACCCTATCCGCCTTTATGTTTTATTGGCGTGTTTCTAATAAATTGTTGAGCAGTCTCTGCTCAACCTTGTATTATATTCAGTACTCCTGGTATTTTCTTCTGTGATCAAGATTTTGTCTACCAGTAAGAAGGAATTCTTCTCTACTGGTCCGATAAAGGGATCGGTCTCTCAATAAATATTTTTGTTGAAAAACCGGTCATGACAAGCTTGGTATCAGAGCCAGGCTGACTGTAGGAAGCCTCTAGGCGCAATCGCTAATCGGTTATTAGCGTCTTTTATGCTTTTTCAGCATTTTGCAAATGTAGCTATTTTCTGTTGGTCATCATGAATTTATGACATGACTACTCAGAATTTTTGCCTACTTTTGTAGATGGCTGGCAGCAACTGCGAGACTCGGGTGTTCAGTAACGTGCCTGAGGGGTTTGTCAAACTCCTCGTCTCCATCACCAAGCTCGTGATCGGGCCAGCGACTCGTCCGGAGTTCACGCTTTACCAGCACAAGCTCAGCGACGATGTGTCTATGCACCAGGCCGTGGTGCAATTCAAGGGAGGACGTTCTGCGTCTCGCCACTTCCGTTTTGTGGGAAGGGCCATGCCTACGGAGAGGCATGCCATGCAGATGGCTGCCCGTGAGGCGATAGCTCACCTTCGGGACATTCTTCCTATGATGAAGACTCGTCGCTACCGCTACCTCCCATGCCATGTGCCATATACTTGTCACTATGCATTCGCCTGCCATAGGGGAGAGCAAGATGAAGCCATCGAGATGGTTGTGGAGTATCTCAAGGCTCTAAAGGAATCTTTAGACAACCTCGTGGACGATCTTGTGGCTGCCCGGATGGACTTAGTTCGGGGCGGTCCTGCCTGCAGGAAGGAGCTTCTCCACATGGCACCGCCTCTGACTTTTGTCTCGTCCTCAGCATCTTATGCACCGGCCATTTTGGCCACTGCTCGCCGTCTGCCTACCACTGAGGAGTTCGACCGAGTCATCGCTCCTACTCCAGTCAGAGCTGCACCGCCTGCCACACCCGCACTGCCGCCGGACGCTCCCGCACCATCACCTCAGCGCAGTGCTACGCGTCTGGAGCCTACTAGGGAGGAGGTGGAGGTTGAGTCCCCTGCACCGCTGGGTCTTACCCTCGGCAAGGGGAAGGACATCGTCACCATCTCCGACTGACTGCGCCGAGTAGCCGTGCGTTGTGTCTGCATGTATGATATGTTTTATCTGTATGTTAGTTTGTAGTAGTTGTGTTCGCTGCATTCCGGAGGGATGTGCTAGTCTAATAACATGTCAGGATTGTGTACGCGCATCCTGAGTGTTGTATCGTATGTTTGCATTTCGCGTGTAAGATATGTGCTAAGCAGTCCTTCTCCGTGCGAAATCGTTTATGTTTTCTTGAAAAATCTTGGGGTCTTTTAAATTTTTGCCTTTGCAAGATTTTCCTTGTGCCACACAGTTCTTCTCATGAGTTTTGCTAAATAATAACCCAGATTGGAAAATGTCTCGTCCGTGGACTCGTTCCATGCCCAATCAACCAGAAGAAGTTTATGGAACACAGACCAGCAACAACTTCACTCAGGGACAGTCTAGTCAACAGGACAGCGAAGCGGCCTTATCTCAAGTATGCCGCCTCTTCGAACAAAGCCAGCAACAACACCAAGAGATGATGAATCACGTCATCAATATGGGAAACCACCGTGAGCCATACCAACCACACTCCAAGTTGTCTGAATTACAAAAGACTCGCCCTCCAACGTTTGCTCACACCGATAGGCCACTTGAAGCCGATGATTGGCTTCGTGACATCGAAAGGAAGCTGATTATTGCTCAGTGTTCAGATCATGAGAAGGTGCTTTATGCACCCCACAACCTTACTGGAGCAGCTGCAGCATGGTGGGAAAACTTCCTACACATGCATCCCAGTGAACACAACATCACCTGGGAGGAGTTCAAGGAAGGCTTTCGTGGGGCACACATCCCCAGGAGCATCATAAAAATCAAGAAAAGAGAATTTGATGACCTCAAGCAGAGAGGCATGTCAGTGACAGAATACAACGGTCAGTTTACCTAGCTATCTCGTTATGCCTACGATGAGCATATGACTGAGAACAAAAGGATGGAAAAGTTTTTGGACGGCCTGGCGCCAGCATTAAGATGCCAACTGGTCGTGCACACTTTCCCGGATTTTAAAACTCTGGTTGACAAGGCCATTACCTTGGAGAATGAGCGACGTAGTCTGGAGGATATCCGCAAGCGAAAGAGGGATAAGACGACTCTTGCTCGCAACAACCGAAGCAAGACTGAGGTTCAGAGGACTGAAGCAAGGAAATCCACGACTACTGATCTAAGGCCAACCAGACAGTTTCATTCCAGGGACAAGGACTTCACGTACCGTCCAGGGGTCACATGCTATGCTTGTGGTGAAGAAGGGCACTATGCTAAACAGTGCCCAAAACCAAGGAACTCGGCCCCCAAGCCGAACAATGGTGGGAATAATCCAGCCCCCAAGCGCAACAATTTCAACCCCAACAACAATCACAGGAAGGGTCACCTGAACCATGTGACCAGGGAAGAAGCGCAGAATGCCCCAGACATCATGCTCGGTACGTTCCCTGTCAACACAGTACCTGCCACGATTTTGTTTGATTCTGGAGCTTCCCATTCGTTCGTTTCGAACAATTTTGTTTTGCAACATGGTTTTCCGATACTTCCCTTGGAAATATCTATGATCATCAAGTCCCCCGGAAATAAGCAGATCGCTCAGAGTTACTGCCAAGGAGTGATCATTGAGTTCGAAGGACTACAGTTTCAAGCTAATCTTATCGTGTTGGAAAATAAAGGACTGGATGTCATTTTAGGGATGGACTGGTTAACCACCAACAAAGGATTTATTGACTGTTTCAATCTGACCATGATTCTCACGCACCATCACGGCAAGACAATAAAGGTTACAGCTCAAGAAAGACCACGGTCACGGCAACCAAAATTGAACAAAGTGGACATTTCAGAACTGAGAAAAGTTCCAGTGGTGTGCGAGTTTCCTGACGTATTTCCTGAAGAACTACCAGGCATGCCACCAGACCGAGAGATAGAATTCAGCATCGAACTAGCACCTGGCACCGCTCCCATCTATAAGAAACCTTATAGAATGGCACCCTCGGAATTGGTTGAATTGAAGAAGTAGATAAAGGAATTGCTGGACAAAGGTTTTATTAGAGCCAGCTCCTCACCTTGGGGTTCACCAGTATTATTCGCCAAGAAAAAGGATGGGACACTGAGACTATGTATAGACTATCGAGCTCTCAATATGGTCACTATCAAAAACAAATATCCGATGCCACGGATAAATGATTTGTTTGACCAGCTCGCACAAGCCAAGGTGTTCTCAAAAATTGATTTGAGATCGGGATACCATCAATTGAATGTACGGACAGAAGATATCCCTAAGACAGCATTTACCTCCAGATACGGATTATATGAGTTCACAGTAATGCCGTTTGGACTAACGAATGCCCCCGCATATTTCGTCCACCTCATGAACAAAGTGTTTATGAAATTCATGGACAAATTTGTTGTGGTGTTCATTGACGATATTCTGGTATATTCAAGGACACCAGAAGAGCATGCTGAGCATCTCAGAATTGTTTTGGGAGAATTAAGGAAACATCAATTATACGCCAAATTTAGCAAGTGTGAATTTTGGCTAAGGCAAGTTGGTTTCCTAGGCCATATATTAACCCAAGAAGGCGTGGCCGTAGACCCAGAAAAAGTCAAAGCCATACTTGACTGGAAGCCACCAGCCAACATGACAGATGTGCGGAGTTTCCTTGGAATGGCCGGATATTACAGAAGATTTATTGAAGGATTCTCCACTGTGGAAAAACCAATGACACAGTTGCTCAAGAAAGACAAGAAATTTGTATGGACGGAAGCATGCGAGAAAAGCTTCCAAGAACTCAAGAAGAAACTAACAACCGCACCAGTCTTAACTGTGCCAGACATACACAAGAGTTTTGAAGTGTATTGTGACGCATCTCGAAAAGGCCTCGGATGTGTACTGATGCAGGATGGCAAAGTGGTCGCGTATGCCTCCAGGCAACTACGGAAGCATGAGGAAAATTATCCTACCCATGACTTGGAGCTAGCAGCAGTCATCCATGCACTCAAGGAATGGAGGCACTTTCTGTTGGGAAATCGTTGTGAAATATATACGGACCATAAGAGCCTTAAATATATTTTCACACAACCAGAGCTAAATTTACGCCAACGACGCTGGTTGGAATTGGTCAAGGACTATGATGTCGGCATTCACTACCATCCAGGGAAGGCAAATGTAGTGGCTGATGCCCTTAGTCGGAACCCCAGCCCGAACAATGACAGTCCACAGAACTTGAGGCCTGAGTTTCAGCAGGAGTTCGTTAGACTGAACATGGTGTTAGTCTCTGAGGGCACCGTATCGAATCTGGAGATACATCCCACCCTAGTGGAACAAATTAAGAAGGCTCAGCAAGGGCACCCCAGCATCGAAGGAATAAAGAGGAAAATGAGCCTTGGCAAGGCTTCAGAGTTCGTCACAGACAGTGAAGGAATATTATGGTACGGGGACAGACTTTGCGTACCTAACATTGAGGAACTCAAGCAACAAATACTAACCGAGAGCCACACCGCTCCATACTCGATCCACCCTGGAGGAACCAAAATGTACAAAGACATTCATGAAAGATTTTGGTGGCACGGTATGAAAAGGGATATAGCCGCATTTATTGCTTGTTGCGATTCATGTCAGCGCATCAAAGCCGAGCATCAAAAGCCAGCAGGGCTACTCCAGCCAAACAGGATACCGGAGTGGAAATGGGATGAAATTGGAATGGACTTCATCGTCGGACAACCTCGATCACAACGCGGAAATGATGCCATATGGGTCATCACAGATAGGCTAACCAAGGTAGCACATTTCATTCCCATGAAGACGACCTACTCCACTCAAAGACTTGCCAAGCTTTATCTCTCCCATATAGTCTGTCTGCATGGAGTCCCAAAGACTATAATATCCGACCGAGGCACCCAATTTGTCTCCAAATTTTGGGATCACCTGCAACAAGCTCTGGGCACGCAACTAGCATTCAGTACAGCGTACCACCCTCAGACTGATGGACAAACGGAACGCGTGAACCAAATCCTATAGGAAATGCTGAGAGCCTGTGTGCTCACTATGGATCCAGTTGGGAAGAAAGTTTGTCGTATGCCGAGTTTGCTTACAACAACAGTTACCAAGCCAGCTTACAAATGGCACCCTTCGAAGCCTTGTACGGACGGAGGTGTCGTACCCCACTGAATTGGTCAGAAACAGGTGACAGTCGTATCTTCGGCCCAGACATGCTCAAGGAGGCCGAGGAGAAAGTTAAACAGATCAGGGACAGACTCAAGACAGCCCAAAGCCGACAGAAAAGCTATTACGATCAGAAACATTGTGAGGTCAGCTTTGAACCCGGTGATTTCGTATACCTACGAGTGTCTCCTATGAGGGGCCTGCAACGGTTCAAAATTAAGGGGAAGCTAGCCCCAAGATTCATTGGACCATTCTGTATAGTTGCATGAAGAGGCACGGTAGCCTACCAGCTAGACCTACCCAAAGAGCTGTCAGACGTCCACAACGTGTTTCATGTCTCACAGTTGAGGAAATGTGTGAACAACCCGGAGAAGCATGTGTCTCACGGAATCATTGATGTGCAACCAGACCTCACCTACAGAGAACGGCCAGTAAAGATATTGGAAGAGCCTGAACGGACGACCCGTCAGAAAACAACTAAATTCTTCAAGGTCCAGTGGAGCAATCACACAGAGGATGAAGCTACCTGGGAAAGAGAAGATTTTCTTCAGGCAGAGTATCCATATCTATTTGAGAATCAGCTGAAATCTCGAGGACGAGATTTTTCCTAAGGGGGTAGGTGTTGTGACACCCAAAATTTTATTTGGCTTCTTCAAAACTTATATTTAAATTGAGGGAGGTTATTTAAATTTTTCTTCTGAAGAACTCTCCCTCTCAAAATATTTTCTTTTATGGCAAGTGTTTTGTTTTGGATTCACCCAAGACTTGGTTCTTGGTCTTGGAGGTTTTCCCTTTTTATTTGGACTCAAAACCAAAATGCTTTTCACTTGGAATTTTTTTTGTTGAAAATCTTTTAAATGGCCCTATGGTATTTGAGTGATCCTTTTCCCCATTCCAAAAATCCCTCTTGCCATGACATAAGTGGAAATCCACTCCCATAAGCCTTTCCCCATCTTTGTGTCAAGCTACTCTTCAAATCTAGCAGTTTGAACCTCCCCATAATTTCTTTTCCTTTTAATTCTCGTCAAAAACAATTTCTGCCTTCTATCTTGATCCTTGGAGGTTTACATAGGAGCTACTCTTTCTGCTTTGAGTTTTGCCTCCAAACCATATTCCCTAGCTAGTCCCTTGAGCCCTCAACCAGGATCCATGAAGATCCACTGGTCTCCAGTTCAAATATTTCAAACTATACTTGCTGCAAGATTGGACCAGATTTGCCAAATTTGATGAAATTCATTTGAATTCTTCTCCTAAAATTCTGAGAAAATTCAGGCAGCCTCTGGGTGCATTGAGAGGTCACCTCACCAAGTCCCAGCTCCAGAAAAAAATTTCTTCATGCCAAATCATTTCGTCGAACACCTGCAGAGCACTGTCAATGTCATGTTCAGTTAATTCAGAGATACAGTGTCTGAAACTACTGTCGTTTTCTTCAGTGTTCGTTGTCAATCTCGCCAGTGTCGCTGTGGCGCCTTGCTCCCCGTCCCCTCCCTCTTTTCCCTGCGCCGCACGAACGCCTGAAAGGTTGCGGGCGTCGGCGACGAGCAGGAAGAGGTGCGCCACCCCGTGAGCGATGGCAGAGGCGGCTTTGCGGCCGCCAGAGAGGGGGCGCAGCATAGACGGCGCCGCCCAGCGCCGCCCAAGCCACCCGAGGCCGCCGCGTGGCCATCCACTCCCCCGTGCGCACTGCCACCCTCGTCGTGAACCGCTGGGCGCGGAGCGCGCTCTCTGCCGCCGCCGTGCCCGTACGGCCGCCCCGTCGAAGACCGGCGCCGTTACGCCAAGCCCGACCAAGTTTAGCAGTGGAACGGGACCAGTAACTCTCACTGATGGTGCCTAGCCTCCTAAACCCACTGCCCAACCACTGTCTCGCCGTAATCGCTCGCCGGAGATTTCCCGTTCACGGCCACCCCCTCGGATCGCCTATAAATAGAGGCCCCGAGCTCGAACTCGAACCCACACCACCTCTGCACCCCACCAAGACCACGCCAAGCCACTGGAAGAGCCCCGAGGGAGCCTTCTTCCCCAACTCCGGCCGCCGCGACCCGCCACGGGATCCAGCTCGATTCGCTCCCGTGCGTGCACCTCTACCTCTCAGCTCTTGCCAGTAGCTTCCTTATGCATCCACTCTCCTGACCCGCGCTTCAATTCGGAGTTTGCAGCACCCAGCAGAGTTCTCCACCATCGCCCGAGCCGCCGTCCGCCGGACAAAGTGTCGCCGTCGACGTGGTGCTCTCCGTCAGTCGAGTCCACCACCCACCGACGCGGAAGGACGCACTGAAACTCTTGGTACACTCCGATCTCCCTGTCTCGCCGTGGTTCAACGCCGGTGACCACCGCAGCCTTCGGGCGCCGGCGAGGTTTTTAAACCTGACGTGTGGACCCCCCCCCCCGTCAGCCTCTCTTCTCTCACCCGCGAACCGTTTTCAGTTGGCGCCTTCGGGCAGAATACGTTTTCCCTTTGGGCTGGCGCGTTTCTTTCCGAACCGTTTTCTGTTTTCTCAGTTAAGTCCCTGGTTCTTTTCTGTTTCATCACAGATTAGTCCCTGGACTAAAACCCTTATAACTTTTTAATAAAAGATGATTTTTGAGTGATCCTTTTTCTGACAGTCTTATATTTCTGTCTAGTTTTTTATAGTATTTATTTGGAAAAAATTTGGGACAACTATTATGCACGCGATGATTTTCATGTTAGTATACGTTTTCGCTATACCGTAGGTTCCGGAAGAGGTGACGGAGCCGCGAACTTCGCCGAGCTAGACTCCGACTTCTCTGAACCAGGCAAGCATGTTTGAACCTTTGATGTGATAGGTGTTTTGTATGTTTGCTTGAATGGTTGTGCATGGCATATGAGCATTGGTGAGAATCTTGTTGCATGTAAGGCAACTACCCGTGTGTTCCGAAGGTACTGTGATCTCTGATGAGAGATGGCCTAGTCATGTGGTGACATGAAGGGCAGTAAGGTGGTACTGTTGTAGCATGCCAGCCTTACGTCATCCGATAAATCCCGACGTTAACGTGGACGGAGTCACGTTATCGTTCTTCCCCCTTCCGTGCTGCCACATGTTTTCTGCCAAGAATACGGTTTAGTAAGTTGTTAACCTCTTTCCGTGTACACACCAAGTAGAGGGGCCGGGATGAGGGTTCCATGGCCCTGGATTAAAGCCAGTCATCCGGTCAGGGGGCATGGGTGTTTCCGGTTGGGACCGAGAGGGGGGCACCCCTTAGAGCGCGCGTATATAAATTTGATCCCATGCTACGCGAGGTTGTAGCCTCCCCGTCTCAAAGTTTTTCTTGAACGTTGCCGAGGGTGATTCCTGGCTTCGGAATGCTGAATGGGTGTGTACTGGTTAGATGTGTTTCTCCTAAAACACTGTAAACGGAACTAGTCCACGTGACTACTGAAATCCGTTGGCTGTGGTTAGAGTACAAACTCTGCAGAGTCAAATCCTTCCGAGTCATCGTGTCTATGGTCAAGGACCATGGCCAGTATATCCATATCTATGTCAGTCCTCATGGTATTTTTTTCTCCGGTGATTAAGCTTGAGCGGTAAACTTTGTTGAACGTTATTCCTGTGAATGGACTAACCCTGTTGTTTATCTCATACCTGATTATTCGCTTGATATGATTTAAATTCTTGAGCTACTGAGATATGAAATTATGAAATATAAGCCCTTTATGTGATGTCACTCAGACGTCCGACTGCGGCACTCTTGTTATTTACTTTTGATATAAGCCCTTTATGCGATGTTGCTCAGACGTCCGACTGTGGCACTTTTATTATCTATACAAGCCCTTTATGTGATGTCGCTCAGACGTCCGACTGTGGCATGCCGTCATTTACTTTCAATATAAGCCCTTTCTGTGATGTCGCTCAGACGTCCGACTGTGGCATGCACTGTTATTTATACTCTATTATAAGCCCTTTATGTGACGTCGCCTTGACGCCCGACTTCGGCATCGTTATTTCCTTTGTTTCCTCTCGAGGAGTCATTCAGACACTCGTTTGGCCATCAGTATTATTTTGGGATTTTGGGAGGACTACCGCCCGACTTCTCTTTTATTTCCCATATAATGTTATCTCTATGTCGGAGTGCGCTTGTTAATCTGTTCATATGCATCATGTTTACATTTGTTATATCTTATGTCCGAACTGTCTTGCGAGTACTTTCATAGTACTCACCTGGCTTGTTGATTTTGCCAGATGTTGACGAAGGCGATCTCATGGATTAAGAGTTTGATAGTGAGTCCGACACCTAGAGGAATCCCAGTCAGTCCCGTGCGATCCTGGATATTGGTCACTTGTTTTTTTATACGCTTCCGCCACCCGCAATAAGTATCCTCGAGCCTCACTCCGACGCTCGAAGAGCTGTTAGTTGTCAGGAGTCATATCAGCCACTCCGCTGTGATTTTTTTCCACCACCGCTTTTATCGTGAGTTAGTAGTTATGCCACCCTATCCGCCTTTATGTTTTATTGGCGTGTTTCTAATAAATTGTTGAGCAGTCTCCGCTCAACCTTGTATTATATTCAGTACTCCTGGTATTTTCTTCTATGATCAAGATTTTGTCTACCAGTAAGAAGCAATTCTTCTCTACTGGTCCGAAAAAGGGATCAGTCTCTCAATAAATATTTTTGTTGAAAAACCGGTCGTGACAGTCCGGAGAGCACACGAGGTGCCCACAAGGCAGGGGGCGCGCCCAGGGGGTAGGGCGCGCCATCCACCCTCGTGGAGGCCTCGTGTCCTTCCTGGACTGCTTCTTCTTTTTCTATTTTTCTAAATATTCCAAAACGGAGAAAAAATGCCATTGGAACTGTTTTGGAGTCGGTTTACTTACCGTACCACGTACCTATTCCTTTTCGGAGTCTGAAACGTTCTGGAAAGTGTCTCTTATGTATTCCTCCGGGGTTACAGTTTCAATAAAGTTAGTTTCAACATTTATAGGATTACCTGACATATAATGTTTGATTCTTAGACCATTCACCACCTTTGGATTTGTGCCTTCGAAGTTGTTGATTTTTATGGCACCGGAACGGTAGACCTCCTCGATTATGTAAGGACCTTCCCATTTAGAGAGAAGTTTTCCTGCAAAAAATCTTAAACGAGAGTTGTATAATAATACATAATCACCTACATTAAACTCATGCTTTTGTATTCTTTTGTCATGCCATCTTTTAACCTTTTCTTTAAACAACTTGGCATTTTCATAGGCTTCCATTCATCAAGTGAGCTAATGTCAAATAACCTCTTCTCACCGGCAAGTTTGAAATAATAATTGAGCTCTTTAATGGCCCAATATGCCTTATGTTCTAGTTCGAGAGGTAAGTGACATGCTTTTCCATAAACCATTTTATATGAAGACATACCCATAGGATTTTTATATGCAGTTCTATATGCCCATAATGCATCATTAAGTTTCTTGGACCAATTCTTTCTAGATCTATTAACAGTCTTTTGCAAAATTAATTTGAGCTCTCTGTTACTCAATTCTAGTTGACCACTAGACTGTGGGTGATAAGGAGATGTAATTATATGATTAACATCATACTTAGCAAGCATTTTACGAAAAGCACCATGAATAAAATGTCAACCACCATCAGTCATTAAATATCTAGGGACTCCAAACCTCAGGAAAATAACTTCTTTAAGCATCTTAATAGAAGTTTTATGATCAACACTACTAGTTGGAATAGCTTCTACCACTTAGTAACGTAATCAACAGCAACTAAAATATGAGTATACCCATTAGAGGCAGGAAACGGTCCAAAATAATCAAAGCCCCAAACATCAAATGGTTCAATAACAAGTGAATAATTCATAGGCATTTCCTGACGTCTACTAATATTACCAATTCTTTGACATTCATCACAAGATAAGACAAACTTACGAGCATCCTTGAAGAGAGTAGGCCAATAAAAACCGGATTGCAATACCTTATGTGCAGTTCTATCTCCAGCGTGGTGTCCTCCATAAGCTTCGGAGTGACACTTGCGTAGGATCGGTTCCTGTTCATGCTCAGGTACACAACGTCTAATAACACCATCTACTCCTTCTTTATAAAGATGTGGGTCATCCCAGAAGTAATGTCTTAAATCATAGAAAAACTTTTTCTTTTGTTGGTATGTGAAACTAGGTGGTATAAATTTAGCAACAATGTAATTAGCATAATCAGCATACCATGGAGCAGTTCGAGAAGCATTTATGACATTTAATTGTTCATCAGGAAAGCTATCATCAATAGGTAGTGGGTCATCAAGAACATTCTCTAACCTAGACAAGTTGTCTGCAACGGGGTTCTCAGCTCCCTTTCTATCAATAATATGTAAATCAAATTCTTGTAGCAAGAGAACCCATCTAATAAGTCTAGGTTTAGCATCTTTCTTTTCCATAAGATATTTAATAGCAGCATGATCAGTGTGAATAGTTACTTTAGAATCAACAATATAAGGTTTGAACTTATCACAAGCAAATACAACTGCTAAGAATTCTTTTTCAGTAGTGGCATAATTTCTCTGGGCATTGTCTAGAGTTTTACTAGCGTATTGAATAACATTTAATTTCTTATCAACTATTTGCCCTAGAACAGCACCTACGGCATAATCACTAGCATCACACATAATTTCAAAGGGTAAATTCCAATCAGGTGGCTGAACAATAGGTGCAGAAATCAATGCTTTCTTAAGTATTTCAAATGCTTCTACACAATCATCATCAAAGACAAATGGTATATCTTTTTGTAATAAATTAGTCAGAGGCCGAGAGATTTTTGAGAAGTCCTTAATGAACCTCCAATAAAAACCGGCATGACCAAGAAAACTTCTTATACCTTTGATGTCCTTGGGACATGGCATCTTTTCAATAACATCAACTTTAGCTTTATCAACTTCAATACCTCTTTCAGAAATCTTATGCCCCAAGAAAATACCTTCATTAACCATAAAGTGGCACTTTTCCCAATTCAAGACAAGATTAGTTTCTTCACATCTCTGCAAAACTCGATCAAGGTTGCTCAAGCAATCATCAAAAGAGGATCCATAAACAGAGAAATCATCCATGAAAACCTCACAAATCTTTTCACAAAAATCAGAGAATATAGCCATCATGCATCTTTGAAAGGTAGCAGGTGCATTACATAAACCAAAAGGAATACGTCTATAAGCAAAAGTACCGGAAGGGCCAGTAAAAGTGGTCTTATCTTGATCATCAGATGACACGGGTATTTGAGAGAAACCAGAATAACCATCTAGAAAGCAAAAATGTGTATGTTTGGATAATCTTTCTAGCATTTGATCAATAAAAGGTAAGGGGTAATGATCTTTTTAGTAGCTTTATTTAATTTTCGGAAATCAATTACCATCCTATAACCTGTAATAATTCTTTGCGGAATCAATTCATCTTTATCATTAGGAACGACAGTAATACCTCCCTTCTTAGGGACACAATGGACAGGACTTACCCACTGACTATCAACAACGGGATAGATTATACCTGCCTCAAGGAGCTTTAGTATTTCCTTTCTTACCACTTCTTTCATCTTATGATTTAGCCGTCGTTGGTGATCAATAACTGGTTTGGCGTCTTTCTCCAAATTTATTTTGTGTTGGCATACCGTGGGACTAATGCCCTTAAGATCATCAAGAGTATATCCAATAGCAGCACGGTGCTTCTTCAGAGTTTTCAATAATTTTTCTTCCTCCTTCTCTGAAAGGTTAGCACTAATAATAACAGGATATATCTTCTATTCATCAAGATAAGCATATTTAAGAGTATCAGGTAGAGGTTTAAGCTCAAACACGGGATCACCCTTGGGTGGAGGAGGATCCCCTAGGATTTCAACAGGAAAATTGTGTTTCAGAATAGGTCCTTGTTTAAAGAATACTTCATCTATTTCCCTTCTTTCATTCATAAACAAATCATTTTCATGGTCTAGCAAATATTGTTCTAAAGGATCACTAGGAGGAACGACAATAGAAGCAAGACCAATAATTTCATCCTTAGTAGGCAATTCCTCTTCATGGTGTTGTCTACGAAATTTAGAAAAATTAAACTCATGGGACATATCACCTAAACCAATAGTAACGACATCCTTTTCGGAGTCTATATTAGCATTAACAGTGTTCAAGAAGGGTCTACCAAATATAAGGGACAAAAGCTATCTTGTGGGGAACCAAGAACAAGAAAATCACCAGGATATTTAGTTTTCCCACACAAGACTTCAACATCTCTAACAATTCCCATTGGTGAAATAGTATCTCTATTGGCAAGCTTAATTGTAACATCAATTTCTTCTAACTCAGCGGGTGCAATATCATGCATAATTTCTTTGTATAAGTCAATAGGTATTGCACTAGCACTAGCACCCATGTCACATAAGCCATGATAACAATGATCTCCTATTTTAACAGAAATAACAGGCATGCCTACCACAGGTCTATGTTTATCTTTAGCACTAGGTTTAGCAATTCTAGCAGTCTCATCACAGAAATAAATAACATGCCCATCAATATTATCAGCCAAGAGATCCTTAACAATAGCAATATTAGGGTCAACTTTAACTTGCTCAGGAGGTGTATAGGTTCTAATATTACTTTTACGAACCACAGTTGAAGCTTCAGCTCCTAACAGGGAAAGGTGGTTTCTCAACATAAGCAGTAGGAACAATAGGATCATTATAAGTGATAGTCTTTTCTTCAACTTTAATAGGTTCAACTACTTTTACTTCTATGGGAGGATGATATTTAAACCACTTCTCCTTAGGGAGATCAATGTGAGCAGCAAAAGATTCACAAAAAGAAGCTACTATCTCAGAGTCAAGTCCATATTTAGTGCTAAATTTACGGAAAACATCGGTATCCATAAAAGATTTAACACAATCAAACTTAGGTGTTATACCTGACTCCTTACCTTCGTCGAGATCCCAATCTTCAGAGTTGCGTTTAATTCTTTCCAATAAATCCCATTTGAATTCAATAGTCTTCATCATAAAAGAGCCAGCACAAGAAGTATCGAGCATGGTTTGATTGTTGTCAGAAAGCCGAGCATAAAAAATTTGAATAATCATTTCTCTTGAGAGCTCATGATTGGGGCATGAATATGACATTGAATTAAGACTCCCCCAAGCTTGAGCGATGCTTTCTCCTTCGCGAGGCCAAAAATTATATATATATAATTACGATCACGATGAACAAGATGCATAGGATAAAACTTCTGATGAAATTCCAATTTCAATCGTTTGTAGTTCCATGATCCCATATCATCACATAGCCTATACCATGGAAATGCATCTCCCTTCAAAGATAAAGGGAAGAACTTCTTCTTGATAACATCATCGGGCATACCTGCAAGCTTAAATAATCCACAAACTTCATCCACATAGATTAGGTGCTCATCAGGATGTAATGTTCCATCTCCTGCAAAAGGATTAGCTAGCAGTTTTTCTATCATACCCGAAGGAATTTCAAAGTAAACATTTTCATTTTCAGTAGGTTCAGTAGGTTGAGGAGAAACTCTTTGCTCCACTGGTCGAGGTGAAGATACCCCGAACAAGCCCCTCAGAGGATTACTTTCCATAGTAACAAGTGACAATAATTTTCAGCACACTATATAATTTTTTCCTTAGCAAATTCCACCTACCAAAGGCGCTTCACTCCCCGGCAACGGTGCTAGAAAAGAGTCTTGATGACCCACAAGTATAGGGGATCTATCGTAGTCCTTTCGATAAGTAAGAGTGTCGAACCCAACGAGGAGCAGAAGGAAATGATAAGCGGTTTTCAGCAAGGTATTCTCTACAAGCACTTAAATTATAGGTAATAGATAGTTTTGTGATAAGATAATTTGTAACGAGCAACAAGTAACAAAAGTAAATAAAGTGCAGCAAGGTGGACCAATCCTTTTTGTAGCAAAGGACAAGCCTGGACAAACTCTTATATAGAGAAAAGCGCTCCCGAGGACACATGGGAATTATCATCAAGCTAGTTTTCATCACGTTCATATGATTCGCGTTCGGTACTTTGATAATTTGATATGTGGGTGGACTGGTGCTTGGGTCCTGTCCTTACTTGGACAAGCACCCCACATATGATTAACCCCCATTGCAAGCATCCGCAACTACAAAAGAAGTATTAAGGTAAATCTAACCATAGCATGAAATGTATGGATCCAAATCAGCCCCTTACGAAGCAACGCATAAACTAGGGTTTAAGCTTCTGTCACTCTAGCAGCCCATCATCTACTTATTAATTCCCAATGCCTTCCTCTAGGCCCAAATAATGGTGAAGTGTCATGTAGTCGACGTTCACATAACACCACTAGAGGAGAGACAACATACATCTCATCAAAATATCGAACGAATACCAAATTCACATGACTACTAATAGCAAGAGTTCTCCCATGTCCTCAGGAACAAACGTAACTACTCACAAAGCATATTCATGTTCACAATCAGAGGAGTATTAATATGCATATAGGATCTGAACATATGATCTTCCACCAAGTAAATCAACTAGCATCAACTACAAGGAGTAATCAACACTACTAGCAACCTACAGGTACCAATCCCAGACTTGGAGACAAGAATTGGATACAAGAGATGAACTAGGGTTTGAGAGGAGATGGTGCTGGTGAAGATGTTGATGGAGATTGGCCCCCTCCCGATGAGAGGAGCATTGGTGATGACGATGGCGATGATTTCCCCCTCCGGGAGGGAAGTTTCCCCGGCAGAACAGCTCCGCCGGAGCCCTAGATTGGTTCCGCCAAGGTTCCGCCTCGTGGCGGCAGAGTCTCATCCTGAAAGCTTGCTTATGATTTTTTCTCGGACGAAAGACTTCATATAGCAGAAGATGGGCACCGGAGGGCCACGAGGCAGGGGGCGCCCAGGGGGTAGGGCGCGCCCCCCACCCTCGTGCCCAGGGTGTGGGTCCCCTCTAGTATTTTCTTTGCTCAGTATTTTTTATTATTTCCAAAAATAACTTCCGTGGAGTTTCAGGAATTTTGGAGTTGTGCAGAATAGGTCTCTAATATAGTTTCCTTTTCCAGCCCAAAATTCCAGCTACCGGCATTCTCCCTCCTTATGTAAACCTTGTAAAATAAGAGAGAATAGGCATAAGTATTGTGACATAATGTGTAATAACAGCCCATAATGCAATAAATATCGATATAAAAGCATGATGCAAAATGGACGTATCAGAGACCCCCACAGAACCTTCCGTGGATGACGTTGCGTAGAAGCCTTCCGGGACTACCACGACAGAGGGCGAAGTTCATGGCCAGGCAACGGCTGTTGCCAGGGAAACAGAGGTTCCTGCCCGGCAGACTTCCCCAGGTACTTTACTTATTTCTTCTTTTCTTTCTTGCTCTGATTGCTTCTACCGATTTTTCCATTCGCTTAAGACTTCCATTTCTTTGTTATTCCCTGTCCCTTTCATGTGCAACCCCTCAAGCCGAGGAACCAGACTGCTGGAGGTGGTGGCTGATATAGGAAGAGCTGCCGTAGATGAGGCCGTAGAGATTGCTGTTGCTGAGGGATAGGATCTTGCTGCCGGGGATGCATAGGGCTCCTTGACAGTGATGGAGCATTCTTCGGAAGATGTCCCGGTAGAGGAAGTGGTCGTCGAGGCGAAAATCCCACTCTAGACTATGGACCCACCCCCCTCCGTTGGGACAGTTGCTGAGACTCCGCCACCCTCCTCGAGCACGCTGGCCATGGTGTTGTCGCCGCCCGGAGCTGGAGCCTCCGGCCTGTCTCTGTTGACAGGCGCGGAGCTCAATGAGGAACTCCAACGCCTCCTAGCGCTGCTGTATCAGGAGGCTGGGGAGGCTGATGACTCAGTCGCCGTCGCAATGGACCTGTCCTTCATGGAATCCATGGCGGCGGGTGTGAAAGAGATGCAGGTCTGGCACAACCAGAAGTGGCAAGCGCTCAAGGAGCGGCGCGAATCCGCCGGCAAGGTTGACCAGAAGCTGAAGGATAAGTGCCTGGAGTTGCACGAGTGGAATGATAGTTCAAGCTGCTCCTGAGGCAGCAAGAGACACTCTTGATGATGATAGAAGACGCCATGGCCCGCGAGGCATGTCTGGCGGACCACTAGGCATCTCTGGACGCCAGAGAGCGAGAGATCTCCCTCCGAGAGGAGAAGCTCGAAGCCACTCTCCGTGCCAAGGATGAAGATCTGGAGGCTCTTGTGCGGCAACACACCAAGGAACTAGAGGACAAGCACGGAGCCGCCTTGGACACCCTTGCCGCTGATTCTGCTGCTCAGCTGAAGAAGCTTACTAAAGATCTGGCTGTCGCGTCTCCGCCAAGATTGACCTCGACCGACAGCTCGCTAAGCTGAATGAGGACCTCGTCGGGGGCGCCAAGGAGGCAGAGGCACTCAAAGAAGGAGCACGGCGAGCGGAGATTCTCTTGGCCGATGTGCTGTCGCAGCTCTCCTCCAAGACCCAGAGCCTGGATACTGCCAACGGCAACATCTCGAACATGAACGCAAGGATCGGCACATTGGAGCGTTCGGCGGGGTCCCTTGAGTCCCACCAGCAGTTGTTGTCCAAGGATTTGGACATCGCCAAGCGTCTCCGGCAGGATGCAGATGACAAGTTGAAGAATCAGATCAAGCAGGTCAACCTCTAGATCAAGAGCCTGATCGACATGGCCGGGCGTCTTGGTGCCCAGGATGCGGTGATGGGCATGGACGTCCCAGTCTTCTCAGCCAGCAAGCATGAGGTCCCAAGTGTCAAGCTGGGACTCTTCTTCAACGAGCTGGTCGAGAACCTAAAGGTGCATGAAGAGGGGAGGGTCGAGCATTTTGCGACCGAGTCTCGGAAGCTTGCTCGTGACGCCCTCTTCATGGTCTTGAGCAATATCGCCTGCCACCATCCGGACCTCGACCTTGACGACGGATTCAAGAAGCCGCCAGCGGGTGCTGACATCGCAGTCGCCAAGGAGAAAGCCGCTCCCCGGGCCGACAGGGTTCTCCACGTTTGAACTTCTCCACCTGGCCATCAGACCAAGTATTGGGCCGCTATCGCTTCTGTGTTACCCTGTAATGAAACATGGCATATATTTCACGTTTAGTCATTATATTTCTAGTGTTTGTGTGAAACTGATATTCCTAGCTGGATTTTAAATGCGTGTTTATCCCTTTGAGCCTTATATCTTTGTGTTCATATGATCAATCCCTATGTATGCTTTGGATGCCTGCCGATATCATATTGCCACGATTGTCGTAAGGGTCCGGCCCTTAACAGCCATCTTGGCATGGATGCGTCCCGGCAAGTTTTTCCAAGGCAGCTCTTGATGCAGCCTCTCGACCTGCAAGCATGGCACGGGACAGGACGATTGTGCGAACAAGGAAACTAGCAAAGGTTCCATCACATGAAGGTTTCCATGATACGAACACTCGCTAAAGTCAAGGGATAAACAGCTGTAAAGGGCCGGAATGTATCAACAAGAAGTGACAATGTGTACTTAGCTTTCTTTTTCAGCTGCTTTTCTCCTCTGCCAGGCTGCGCGTGTGTGGCGCGCGCGTGAGATGCCCGGAGGATCGAAAGCCAATCGGGAAGCTCTTTTATTCCCGGCAGGGACCGATACGTGCTTCGTGCGGCTGGCGGGCGTCGGGGTATAGTGCTGGGCTCCTCTAGTCCCCCTCCCCTTTTCCCCTTTCCTTTCGAGTCAGCTTGGCAGTTGCCGTTGCATGGGTCATGCCGATGCAGGCAGCCTTGCCGAAGTACGCCTGTCGGGGCATCAATCAACAGACTCCTACTGGCACTTTTGCTCAGGATTGCCCAAAATAGGGGAAATACTAAACCGAGCGTCGCGCGGTAATCATCGACATCGACAACACTGGCGCTAAAGCAGTTCGACTGCTGACGAAGGGAAGGGACGGAAAGGAGGGAGCTCGCGCCCGCACGTCTTGTGCCCTTTCTCCGAATGGTGCCCGAACGACATGTATGCCATATGGGCCACCGAGATGGGCATATTGCCACCAGCTGCGATCTTCGCCGTAGCCGTCCCTACGGCGAGGCGTGGGGACCAAAAATATGGCGCGGGGATAGCCCCGCTTTGTTTATGTGTCTTCGTGGGCGCCACGAACGCCAGAGGCTTCAAGCGGGCGACCATGGGCAAAGCGTGCGGCACACGCCTTCAGGTTCACGCAAGTGATCCCCCTACCTGGCGCGCCAAAGATGTCGCGGGAAACCATGGCCACCTATGGGACCAGAAGGCCCCTTGCTAGTTCGGCGGGGGGGGGGGGGGGCGTCGCGTTGCACAAAGAGCAGACGAGCGTGGGGCGGCACGGCAGAGATCATGTAGGCATTTTTACCCAGGTTCGGGCCACCGCGAGGTGTAAAACCCTACTCCTGCTTTGGTGGATTGATGGTGGAAAGGTGGTGCTGGAGCGTAGTACACTTACCCGGCAGGGGTTGCCTCAGGGCGGCAGTGACTACGCGCGTATGGGGGTGTGAGTTATCCAACCTTCTAAGCCTTTATAGAGTTGCCATGGGCCTCCTTTTATAGATCAAGGGGTTACCACAATGGCAAAGTAGTCATTATGCACTGATAAGATAGAAAATAGTGCTATCATACCTAACTCTGTGGGCTGACAGGGCACATTAAATGCACCGCTCAACGTCACATCGTTGGTTGCCTGGCAAGGCTTGCCGGGTTATCTCGCCAGCTCCACGCCTGTTTGCTTGACACGTCGCAGGACGAGTGTCATCTACAGGTATTTCCTGTAGGGAGAGGCTGCCATGTGGTGAATGGTTGCCCACTTAGTCACTTTGTGGCTTGACACCGCACTGATTGATGACGTGGGTCGTGGCAGAGTAGTTGGTGAGGTGGTTTTGCCTCCGTGTGTCTCGGCAGGCCCTGCCGGGACGTCTTGGACGTCTTCTTCCAGGGTGGCCTCGCCCCTTGCCGAGCTCGCCTGCCCGGCATAGGAGGTCGTTCTCCTAATGGAATCTTGCTTCTCTGGCTTGATCTTGTTCCCTTTGATCTGCATGTTGGCCCTTTGAAGATCTTGGTTTCTTGTACTCTGTCTTGACCTTGACTTGTCTGTGCACGAGTCAGGGGAAAATGCATACCCCTGTATATTTTCCCCGATAGGTATGAACCATGGTGAAGTTGGAATACAATAGATATAATACTAATATGAAATTGGAATGAGTTTACAATAGTACCTAAAGGTAGTGATTTGCTTTATTATACTAAGGGATCTCATAAAGTTTTTCTTAAGTTTTGTGAGGATGAAGTGTTCAAAGAACGAGGAGTTACCGATATGAGAAGAATAAGGAGAGGCAAGAGTTCAAGCTCGGGGATGCCCAACGCACCCCAAGTAAATATTTCAAGGATACTCAAGCATCTAAGCTTAGGGATGCCCCGGTTGGCATCCCATCTTTCTTCTTCAACAATTATCGGTATACCTCGGTTTTTGTTTTGTTCACATGATATGCATATTTTGCGTTTATTTCTCTTTTCTTTTCCTATATGCTCCATGCTAGTGTGATATATCCCTTCATTGATTTGTAGAATGCTCTTTGTGCTTCACTTAAATCTTTTGAGTATGCCTTTATAGAATGCTCTTTATGCTTCACTTAAATCTGTTGAGTACGACTTTATAGAATGCTTCGTGTGCTTCACTTATATATTTTGAGCTTTAATGTTGGTAAATCTATATTAATTGTAGAATGATCCATGAACTTCACTTATATCCTTTGGAGTATGAATAAGACTATCACCGGAATTGGGCTTGGAAGAGTATCATTAATAATATCATGCCTAGCTAAAAAGGCATTAAAGAAAAGCGCTTGTTGGGATACAACCCAATATTTATCCTTACTGTTTTTGTGTGTTCACACGATTAAAATACTGTAGTAATCATGTTTTCTAGATTTTGTGTTAATAAAGTGCCAAGTAAGACCTTTGGGATGGCTTACGGTGATAGTTGATTTGATCTTGCTGAAAAACAGAAACTATTGCGCTCATTGCCCGAATTTTAAAAAAACACAGAAGCGTACTTTTGATCTGAATTTTTTACACAAGATTGATATACAAATTTCCTAGGTTGTCCTAATTTTTCAGAATGTTTGGAGTAGCATAAATATGGTTGTTGTTTAGATCATTACAGGCTGTTCTGTTTCTGGCAGATTCTGTTTCCAATGCATAGTTTGCTTGTTTTCTAGTTTCTATGGCTTATATTGCTCAATATAAATTGTAGGAATGGTATGGTACAGTAGTCATTGTGTGAGAACAATTATAAATCTTATCTTGACAGTACCAAGGTGAATGATTTACTCTTTATCATACTAACCCATCTCACGAAGTTCCGTTAAGTTTTGTGTGATTGAAGTTTTCAAGTTTTGGGTGAGATATCGATATGAGGAGAATAAGGAGTGAAAAGGCCCTAAGCTTGGGGATGCCCAAGGCTCCCCAAGGTAATAATCAAGGAAGACTCAAGTGCCTAAGCTTGGGGATGCCCCAGAAGGCATCCCCTCTTTCGTCTTCAAAACCATCGGTATACCTTTCTCGAAGCTATATTTTTATTCATCACATGATATGTGTTTTGCTTGGAGCGTATTTTCATTTTACTTGCTGTTTGAATAAAATCATTAGACCTGAAATCTTGAATGAGAGAGAGTTCTCCCATGGCTAGTTAATTATTTGACTACTCAGTGCTCTTCACTTATATCTTTTTGGAGTAGTTTGTCATTTACTCACGTGCTTCACTTATATCCTATGAGTAAACGGTTGAACGAATTGAATATCATAGAATCTGAAATTATATATGCTTCATATTCTTATCCCATGGGGAGTAATGACTTAACTATAAGAAGTATAGGTGGTAAAATTTATTGAAAGTTAGCAAACTCAACGTTGGTCACTTGAACAATTCATGAAAGAATATTGGAGGAAGAGAGATTTCACATATAAATATTCTATCTTGGACAACTTCTTTGATTTTGAGCCCCATTAATTATTTTCAAACTTGAGAAAATTAGTTGAAGTTGGACCAGGAAGACAACGTAATGAGTTATGTTTGGGTATATTTGCATAGAAGTTATATTGTTAAGGATCCTCTAACATGTGGTGCTTGCTTAGGATCTTTTGCTAGACAAAATTTTGTACTAAGTAGAGATACTACTTGTGCATCCAAAACCCTTAAACCCAGTTTCATGCCATGAGTGTCCACCATATCTACCAATGGATTGAATAAGATCCTTCAAGTAAGTTGTCATCAGTGCAAAAAGCAATAAAAATTGCTCCTAAATATGTATGATCTTTTATTGTAAGGGAAAATAAGCGTTGTACGAACTTGTGGTGGTAAAGAAATAAAAGTGATGGACTGCATAATAAAGGTTGCTATCACAAAGGGTAATACAACATGACGTTCCTTTGCATTAAGGGTTTGCACATCCAACATTTAAAAGCGCATGACAACCTCTGCTTCCCTGTACGAAGGGCCTATCTTTTACTTTCATGTATTTACTTTTATGCACGAGTCAATAGTATCCCTTCCTACTTCAACCTCAATTATACTTTAGTTGGCAAGCATTATGTGGTGGGGAAAGATCCAAGCATATATGGTCATTCAAGTATATTTGCTCATGAATTATTATTGTTGAAAATTATCTATATGATAAATAAGTTGGGAGGCGAAACATTAAGCCCCTATCTTTCTCTGTGTTTGACGGATGCTATTTGTTCTAAAAATATGCTTTGAGTATTAGAAATCATGGAAGCCTATATGATAGTTGAGTATGTGGAATTTGCTAAATCAAAGCTCTTATATAGACCCTACCTGGAAATAAGATGAATTGCAATTGTTTGATGACTAAGAACATGGTTTGTTAGTTTTCAAGAAACTTTATGGTCTATACTTTAACTTGTGAATAGCTTGCTACTTGATTATGAGAAGTTTTATGAGATGAGCTACTGATTATGATATATAATGATGCTATAAAAAGTGTTTGGAACTATCATTGATCAAACTTACACACTATGCTAGCATTCACACTTCATAAATTATTTCTTTTATCATTTACCTACTCAAGGATGAGAAGGAATTAAGCTTGGGGATGTTGATACGTCTCCGACATATCTATAATTTATGAAGTATTCATGCCATGTTTATAACAATTTTATTTGGTTTTGGTATGATTAATTAGAACTAACCCGAAATGACGCTGTTTTCAGCAGAACTACCGTGGTGTCGTTTTTTGTGCAGAAATAGAAGTTCTCGGAATGGGTTGAAAATTTACGAAGAATATTTTTGGAAACTAAAAAAATACTGGAGCGAAAAGATACCAAAGAGGAGTCCCGGGGTAACCACAAGTGTGGGGGCGCCCCCACCCCCCCAGGGCACACCCCTATCTTGTCATCGCCTCGTGGACCCCGTTGACTTGTCCCCGATGCCAACACCTCCTATAAATCCCAAAAACCTCTGAAATAAACCAAGATCGGGAGTCCCACCGCCGCAAGCCTCTGTAGCCATGAAAAATCAATTTAGGCCCTCTCCGGCACCCTGCCGGAGGGGGCCATCATCACCAGAACCTCTCCCCATCTTGGGAGGAGGCCATGGAGGAGGAAGCACAAGGGGGAGACTCTCTCCCCCTCTCTTTCAGTGGCACCGGGGTGCCACTGGGGGAACCATCGCCGCGGTGATCGTCTTCATCAACATCACCATCCTCATCTCTTTTACGCGGTCCACTCTCCCGCACCCCAATGTAATCCCCTACTCGAACATGGTGCTTTATGCCACATATTATGATCCAATGATGTGTTGCCATCCTATGATGTTTTGAGTACATTTCTTTTTTCTTTTGGGTTGATTGATGATCTAGATTGGTTTGAGTTGTATGTTTTATTTTGGTGCTGTCCTATGGTGCCTTTCGTGCCGCGTACACGTGAAGGATTCCCGCTATAGGGTGTTGCAATACGTTCATGATACACTTATACAGGGTTGCTAGAGTGACAGAAGCTTAAACCCGAGTAAGGGGGTTGTTGCGTGTGGGATAAAGGGGACTTGATAGTTTAATGCTATGATTGGGTTTTACCTTAATGATCTTTAGTAGTTGCGGATGCTTGCTAGAGTTCCAGTCATAAGTGCATATGATCCATGAAGAGAAACTATGTTAGTTTATGCCTCTCCCTCATATGAAATTGCAATGACGACTATCAGTCTTGTTAACAATTGCCTAGGATAATTCCGCACACTAACCCACCATTATTCCACACTCTCTATTTATAATATATAGTAATATATTCTAACTTTATGTTAATAGCACCTACTTTTATATTTTAGTTCTCCGATATCATGCAAAGTTATCCTCTTCATACCCACAACGTAGTTTTATGTCCCGTTTCTAGATGGAAGCAAACGTTCAGTGTACGTAGAGTCGTATTAGTGGCAGATAGGACTTGAGAGAATATTGATCTTACCTTTAGCTCCTTGTGGGTTCGACACTCCATACTTACCACTTCCACCTTTGGAAATTGCTATGATGATTCCTTGCATTTGGGGATTATCAACATCGCAACCCGGTGTCGAGGAAGAGGAGGTAAAAGTGGGCGCGGTCGGGCGCGCGATGCAGCTGAAGAAGGACCGGCCCTCGGGGCGACGCCGGCGTGTGGCATGGCAGAAACTAAGCAAGGACGGGCGGCTGCGGAGTCAACTCACCCGCGGTTCGTAGGCCAGCAGCTAGGCAGAGGCTCGGAGTGGAGACGACCCGGCGAGGGCAGGCCACGGTGGCTCGCGGACGACCGGCTCGAGGTGGAAGGCAGCCGATGGCTTGAGGCAGATAGGCGAATAACGGCGAGGCGAGGCGGCTTGAGGCAGACGGGCGAATCACGGCGAGGCGAGGCGGCTTGATCCAGGTCATGGCTGTGTCCATTTCCGGATCGTGCCCTTTTTTCAATCAGTGACTCTCGCTAGTGTAGATAGAGGCCAAGTTCTTTTGCCAGAATCTGGGGATTCTCCCAGAATCCGACCCCTACCCAGCTTCTCCCAGAATCTTTGTGAAAGCACAAGTGTTCCCTGGGTGGTTTTGTTAATTAATGTCAACATATCTCGTGTTGGACAAATGTTTTTATGTAGAATATTTCAGACGAGTTCAACAGATGGAGTGGCGTGGACAAGAGGATGTGGAACCCCTTGAAGGTGCTAAGGACAAACGATTGGCTCAAGCTCAAAAGCTCAAGACTCTACATTTTACTTTTAGTGATCCAAGATCACACTGAGTCCATAGGAAAGCCAATACTATTAAAAGGGGATGAGGTGTTGCTTAATGGGTTGCTTGCTCAAAGTGCTTAGTGATATGCTCCAAAGCCCTCAACCACCTTCTCATATCCACATCTATGTCCCAAACAAAAGTCAAACTCAGCCCCACCGAAACATTTTATCCGGCGCCACCGAGTTCACTTGACATAGCCACTGCCACAAACCCTGATCAATTCGGTCTCACCGATGGGATCTCAGTCTCATCGAGATGGGCTTGAAAACTCTCTGTTGCCTTTTGCAATAATTTCAATCTTACCAAGATATGTAATCCGTCTCACCGAGTTTGCCTGACCAACTCTCTGGTTAGCTTATTACCAGAATCGGTCCCATAGAGTTTGTGTAATTAGTCAAACCGAGATGAGGTTTTACCCTAACCCTAGCACATCGGTCCCACTGAGTTGATCATATCGATCCCACCGAAATGCCTAACGGTCACATTATGAACTGAATCGGTCTGACCGAGTTTTCTGATTTGGTCCCACCGAGTTTGGTGAATTGTGTGTAACGGTTAGATTTTGCGTGGAGGCTATATATACCCCTCCACCCACTCTTCATTCGTGAGGAGAGCCATCAGAACATGCCTACACTTCCAGCATACATTTTCTGAGAGAGAACCACCTACTCATGTGTTAAGGTCAAGATATTCCATTCCAACCACATAAATCTTGATCTCTAGCCTTCTCCAACTTGCTTTCCACTCAAATCATCTTTCCGCCAAATCCAATTCTGTGAGAGAGAATTGAGTGTTGGGGAGACTATCATTTGAAGCACAAGAGCAAGGAGTTCGTCATCAACACACCATCTATTACCTTTTGGAGAGTGGTGTCTCCTAGATTGGTTAGGTGTCACTTGGGAGCCTCCGTCAAGATTGTGGAGTTGAACCAAGGAGTTTGTACGGGCAAGGAGATCACCTACTTCGTGAAGATCTACCCTAGTGAGGCAAGTCCTTCGTGGGCGATGGCCATGGTGGGATAGACAAGGTTGCTTCTTCGTGGACCCTTCGTGGGTGGAGCCCTCCTTGGACTCGCGCAACCCTTACCCTTCGTGGCTTGAAATCTCCATCAATGTGGATGTACGATAGCACCACCTATCGCAACCACGCCAAAAATCTCCATGTCTCCAATTGCGTTTGCATACTTCAATCCCATCCCTTTACATTCTTGCAAATCGCATGCCTTACTTTCCGGTGCTCATATACTCCAGTCATGCATGCTTGATATGTATTGTGAATGTTTAAACTTGTGGTAAAACTCCACCTCAACTTAAAGAATTAAAAACTGCCACTTTTCTTGCTAAGAGTCTATTCACCTCCCTCTAGACACCTCTTCTCGATCCTTTCAATTGGTATCAGAGCTCTGGTATCCATTGCTTTGGTTTAAACACCTTTGGAGGAAGATGGATGAGTCTACGTTGGGTAGTCTTTGACATAGAGTGCCTACACTTGATGGAGAGTACTTTCATGAGTGGAAAAATGAGATGCTTGAGATTTTCAATGAATATCACTTGAACAAGTACATTACTAGTCCTTGCATTTCCCCTAGTGATCCTTTGCATCCCTATCCCGATGAGGATCTTGACATGATTCGCAATCTTAGAACTATAAATCTTATCATTAGAGGATTGCCCAAAAATTTGATTGCTAGTTTGCCTACTCTTGATTGTGCTTACACCATATGGAGATTTCTTGAGGAACGATTCCCAAATTATTCCTTGAAAAATCTAGATGAGATTCTCCATAAGTCTATTGCCTTGAATAGGATGAGTACTAGTGATCCTAAGTTTGATGATTGCCTGTTTGAGCTTCGTGATCTCATGCGTGCCAAAGGAGATGTTGGAATTATTAGCAATATCATTTCCGAAGTCATTAGAATCCATAGAGATGAACATTGTTATGGTCATACTTCTAATGAATCACCTTCTCTAGGAAATGATCAATTACAAGATGATGTTGAACATGGATACTATGATGAGGATGATGATAATGACCTTGATGATGCAATGAGACACTTTGGTCTTATGGCTAGTCTTCGCGGCTACATGGCTGGAGGAAAGGAATGGGTCCTTGATAGTGGATGTACCGATCATATGAACGGAGACAAGGATATGTTTCGTGAGCTTGATGAAAACGACAGCCCTCGGAAGTACGTCAGTTTTGGTGATAACTCAAAGGGTAAGGTGGTTGGCCTTGGTAAGGTGGCCATCTCACGTGATAGCTCCATACAAAATGTTATGCTCGTTGAATCTCTTGGCTACAATTTACTTTCCGTATCTAGACTTGCTGACTTTGGTTTCAATGTCCTATTTACTGAAGTAGATTGCCAAGTGTTTCGTAGAGACAATCATAAAATGGTCTTTACCGGTATACGTAGAGGTGATCTTTACATTGTTGAATTCACTAAAAAGGCTCAACCTAGAACTTGCTTAATTGCTAAATCTTTGAAAGGCTGGTTGTGGCATAGAAGGTTAGGTCATGTGGGCATGCGAAATCTTGATAAGCTTATTAAAGGTGATCATATCCTTGGAGTAAAAGATGTTATATTTGACAAGGATAGATTGTGCAGTGCTTGTCAACTAGGAAAACAGGTTCGAGGAAGTCACCCCGTGAAGAACATCATGACCACGAGAAGATCGCTCGAGCTACTTCATATGGATCTCTTTGGTCCCAATGCCTACAAGAGTCTCGGTGGAAACTCATTTGATCTAGTTATAGTCGATGATTTTTCAAGATTTACATGGGTGTTCTTTCTTGATGATAAATCACAGGTCCAAAAGAACTTCAAGAACTTTGCTAGGAAGGCCCAAAATCAATTTGAAATGAAGATCAAGAAGGTTCGAAGCGACAACGGAACAGAGTTCAAGAACGCAAATGTGGATACCTTTCTTGACGAAGAAGGGATTTCACACGAGTTCTCGGCTACGTACACACCTCAACAAAATGGAGTTATTGAGAGGAAGAACGAACTCTTATTGAGATGGCGAGAACGATGCTTGATGAGTACAATACTCCAAAACACCTTTGGGAGGAAGCGGTTGAGACGGCTTGTCATGCAACAAATCGCTTGTATCTTCACAAGCTACTCGGCAAGACGGCATATGAGCTCCACACCGATAACAAACCCCAAGTTGGATAATTTTGAGTATTCGGCTCAAAGTTCTACATTCTTGATAAGCATCGTCGTTCTAAATTTGCTCCTAAATCTCATGAGGGTTTCCTACTTGGTTATGGCTCAAACTCTTACACTTACCGTGTCTACAATAATTTCACCCAAAAGGTTGAAGAGACGGTAGATGTGAAGTTTGATGAATATAATGGCTCGCAAGTAGAGCAATTTCCAATTTATGTAGGAGACAAAGACCCTTCGTAAGCTATCCAAGACTTGTCTATTGGCAAGATTCGTCCAACGGAGGTGAAGGAGAGTACCTCGTCCGTCCAAGTGGAGGCTTCTACCTCATGACAAGGTGAACCAAGAGTTGACATGGAAGCATCCACAAGTGGGACACACCAAGATGAAGAAAACGAGGAAGTACACCAAGATGAACCTCGTCAACCTCCTTCTCCACCTCGACAAGAGAACGACAATGTCAACAATGAAGAAGGCCAAGAAGAAGGACAAGATGATGAAGAAGATGTTCCACCCCGACCCAAGCAAACGCTCTCACGAGTTCGAGCAAGAATCTCAAGAGACCATCCTGTCGAACAAATCTTCAATGATATTCAAACCGGGAGAATCACTCGCTCTAAAACTCGTTTGGCTAACTTTTGTGAACACTATTCATTCATCTCTAGCATGGAACCTATGAAGGTTGAAGAAGCTTTGGAAGATCCAGATTGGATAAATGCCATGCATTAAGAGCTACACAACTTTGAGAGAAACCAAGTGTGGACATTGGTCGAGAAGCCCGACAACAACCACAACATCATCGGTACCAAATGGGTGTTTCGCAACAAGCAAGACGAAGATGGTCAAGTCGTCCGCAACAAAGCACGTCTCGTCTCCCAAGGCTACACTCAAGTCGAAGGTATGGACTATGGTGAGACATATGCCCCCGTTGCTAGACTTGAGTCCATCCGCATCTTACTTGCCTATGCTAATCACCATGATATCACCTTGTACCAAATGGATATTAAAAGTGCTTTTCTAAATGGTGAAATTGAGGAGGAAGTTTATGTTAAGCAGCCTCCCGGCTTTGTCAATCCTAAGAAACCCGACCATGTTTACACACTTCATAAAGCTCTTTATGGTCTTAAACAAGCTCCAAGAGCGTGGTACAAATGCTTGACCAAGTTCCTTATTGAAAAAGGCCTTGAAATTGGAAAGATAGATTCTACTCTTTTTACTAAAAGGGTTAATGGTGAATTATTTGTGCGCCAAATTTATGTTGATGATATCATATTTGGTTTTACTAACCCTCATTTTAGTGAAAAGTTTGGGAAGCTAATGTCGAAGAAGTTTGAGATGTTTATGATGAGTGAACTCAAGTTCTTTCTTGATTTGCAAATCAAGCAAACTAAGGAAGGCACCTTTGTTTCTCAAACAAAGTACACCAAGGACTTATTCAAGAAGTTCAACATGCAAGAAAGCAAAGGTATGAAAACACCCAGGCCTACTAGTGGACATCTTGACTTGACCAAGGATGCCAAATCGGTTGACCAAAAGGTTTACCGATCTATGATTGGTTCATTGTTATATATATGTGCCTCATGTCCCGATATTATGCTAAGTGTGTGCATGTTTGCACGATATCAAGTGGCCCCCAAAGAATGTCATCTTAAGGCTGTGAAAAGGATAGTGAGATACTTAATACATACACCAAATTTTGGCATTTGGTAGCCTAAGAGGTCTTCTTTTGATCTTGTTGGCTACTCCGATCCGGCCTATGCCGGAGACAAGGTTGATAGAAAATCCACTTCGGGTACTTGTCAATTTCTTGGTAGATCTCTTGTGTCTTGTGTCGGTGTCAAAACCGGCGGATCTCGGGTAGGGGGTCCCGAACTATGCGTCTAAGGCGGATGGTAACAGGAGGCGAGGGACACGATGTTTACCCAGGTTCGGGCCCTCTCGATGGAGGTAATACCCTAATTCCTGCTTGATTGATCTTGAAGATATGAGTATTACAAGAGTTGATCTACCACGAGATCGTAGAGGCTAAAGCCTAGAAGCTAGCCTATGGTATGATTGTGGTTGTCCTACGGACTGAAACCCTCTGGTTTATATAGACACCGGAGGGGGCTAGGGTTACACATAGTCGGTTACAAGGGAGGAGATCTACATATCCATATTGCCAAGCTTGCCTTCCATGCCAAGGAGAGTCTCATCCGGACACGGGACGAAGTCTTCAATCTTGTATCTTCATAGTCCAACAGTCCGGCTAAAGTATATAGTCCGGCCGTCCGAGGACTCCCTAATCCAGGACTCCCTCAGTAGCCCCTAAACCAAGGTTCAATGACGATGAGTCCGGCGCGCAGATTGTCTACGGCATTCCAGGGCGGGTTCTTCTCCAAATTCTGAGTACCTGTTGAGTAGTGTCCGGCTTCCCATAAATGTTGCACTCCTTGGCTTCCGTGCCTAATAATGGCTATCTTCCACGTGTCGAGCGAATGCGAGAAGCCAGGGCATTTTTACATTTGCCACCCTAGCCATGTGAGTAAACCGTCTACTAAAGAGACGGGGATTCTTAGATCCAGATCACACCATTCTCCCACAGCGAGTATCCATCGGAGCGCGCCTGGCAAAATCCATTCCAACATGGCCGGCCATCACAGCTCCTCCTCTCGCTCCCGTAGCCCTAAGCTCGGCGATTGGAAGAGGTGTTCCGTCCCTCACAGCCAATTAGTAGAGTTACAGACCCAGGGATTTCTCCCTCCAGCATATATGGTTCCCGTTCGAGCCAGGCTCGCCACCTATAATGGCGGGGAGCAAGCGGAGAGCTCCCCCAATCCATCCAAGGGGGAGCGGGTATGCCTTGTCCCTTTTTACTAAGGGGACTTGGATTCCCAATTCATTCGTTCCTCCGCGGGCTCCTGGAGTTCTATGGCCTCCAGTTGCACAACTTTACCCCCGCTTCCATCCTACACATCGCTGGCTACGTCGCCCTTTGCGAGCTGTTTCTGGGCTGCGAAGCTCATTTTGAGCTATGGCGGAGGCTATTCTGCCTCGTGCCCATACACAGAAGGGGTCACTATATCAAGTGGGCGGAGCCGAAATATGGCGCATCGCCGGTACCGGATACCTGTCCGGTACACCGAAGAAGACGTCCGAAGACTGGCCTTCGGAGTGGTTTTATATGGAAGACGTCCCCCTTCCAGATCCTATTCGGATGGGCCTTCCCGTGTTCGACAACCCCCTTTGAAGAAACGCTGCAGCCGGCGCCCTCGGAGCCCCCAGGAGGAAGATAACGGGGAAGTCCTTTATCTGATGGGCCGGATAGATATGTTGGCCAAATCAGGATTGACAATAACCGAGGTTATGTCCATATGTATAATGCGGGGGGTGCAACCACTTCAATATCAGGGACAACCCATGTGGCACTTCAATGGGGAAGACGACGCCACCCGCTGCGGTCATAAAGGTCTAGACTCCGTCGCTGCCCTAGCGAAGATACTGTCCGATTTGTATAAGGGAGAAGAAGAGGAGTTCGCCCGTATCAAGCCACGGGATGGATTCTCCATGTACAACCCCCCAAGCTGGGTGAGCTGCTACTTTCTACTCCAGTCCTTTCCGCATTTTTTGTCATAAGTATTTACCTTGTTATTTCATAACAGGAACTACGAAAAGCCGTGAGGGAGGTCCACAGCCCGTCTCCACAACCAGAGGACCCTGACCGGGCCCTTGACCCCTGACTCGAAGAAGATCCGGACACATTTGTGGAGCTCATCGACAGAACGTTCTATCAGTTGAGCTGCGACGGGACCTTGGTGGCCATCATAGCTGATTATCCTGGACTGCTCCCCGCGTCGCATGTAAGTAAAACTGGAGCCCTAACTTCCAAGAAGGATCCCTTTTTCAGTACTTCACCTACCGCACAAATATGGTGTTTTACAGGGAAGGCCCTCGGGATGCCATGCCGAACCCGCAGTGCCCCGCCAACAAGGGGCACCGGAGCCGGGTAGGCTTAAAAGAAAGGCGGTCAGGACTGAGACGCTGTCGCAGAGGTACGAAAAAGAACCCCGCTCCGTGGTGGTCGTCTTTTTTAAAATATAATAACGCCCATATTTCCTGGTAGGAAAAACGCTCGCCGGACTATATCCGGAGAGGCTACCGGTCACGCCTCCACCAGTCGAGCTCCAGAGTCGGACATAGAGGCGGACGCTAACATGGGGCCAACGCCGGATGTTCCTCCTACAGAGGATGCGGATAGGCTATCCGCTACAAATTCCGAAGTGGAGAGCGCCATGAATCACAGGCGCCGCCGTGCCGTACTCCATGACGCTTGTTTTTCCCAAGAGGCGTTCAATGCCTTCAACTCAGGAGACGCGTACATCCGAGCTGCTCAAAATGGTCTTGCCAGAGCCACGGACCAGTATGTAAAGGATATACGGGTTAGAAAATCTAATAATTATGTATATCAGTAGCCCCTGAGACTTCAAACACTTGGCACAACTGATTTAAGGATCATTGTTTGCATAGGTTCTGACGGAGAAGAATACCCAGTTGTCTCAAGAGCTGAAGGAGTGCAAAGCCCAGCTTCAGGCCGCAATTGCTGCAATGAAACAGTCCGAGAAGGCCCCATCAGGTAACACTTTCTTCCATTACAAAGAATGTCATGTACCAGGTAGTGTGCGGCATGCGTGCAGATCTAACAATAGATGCTGCAGATGACTCCGGAGTGAATCCGGAGGCCGTGCCAGGGGATGCGCAACGTGCTAATCGACAGCTAAATGCTGGCGAGCGCGTGCTTACGCGGGTTAGGAAGGAGAAAAACGATCTCCAAGATGCCAATATCCAGCTGGGCGTGGAACTGAAAGATGTTCGAGCCCAGCTTGCGGATTCCGTAAAGGAGAATAAGCGGCTTCGACGCGGCATTTTCAGTAAGTGCTTGAACAAACTTTTAAAGAGTTCGACGAAGAAGCCGGCTAACAGAGTTATATCTGTAGGTATGCTGACGGGTCGTCCCGTAGAGGAAATGGCCGGGTCTGCAGGTGATCTTCTGCCAGAGCTCTCACAACTGCACGAACAAGTTCGGCAGGTGATGCAGGGCATTGCCCAAGCCTTGTGGCCATCCGCCAACCTGCCAGGAGGCATGGGGGAGCTCGTAGAGAAGCTCAAGGGAGCGCGGCGGCGCTTCTGGTTATGGAAGATATCAGCATGCCGACAAGGTGCAAGGGAAGCCTGGGCCATGGTGAAGACGCGATATACCAAGGCTGACCCAAACCACATGGCCGAGGTCGGACCTGTGGGGCCTGATGGGAAAGAGATCCCCGTCAGTTTGGTGTATGACCAAGTAGAATTAGCCGCAAAGTATACCCAATAGGATTGTAGGCTAGACAGCCTGTTGGATGGTATAGAAGAAGAATTTAGTCAGTCAAGTGACTATGTACTTCAAGTGACATGTATTGTCCCTAGCCGGATTGTAAATCATTTGTCATGGCGGACCTTTTCGCTTCAACCTCTGGACCCGACAGTCCGGAGTGTATCCGAATACCCGCTCAGTTATGTAAAAACCGGGGTATGCGTGGAAACCAGGCGTAGGGGTCATAAGTGCTTGAACAGACAAGTAGCCAACTAGCTATGTTATATTACATGGATAGTAAGAAACATCTTCCAGGGAGAATAGTTCCGTTAAGGGTTCCTTTCCCTGGGTATGCATGCCCTAATGTGCATGTCCGAACTGCGAAAAGAGACGCAGGCTATAAACATCTGGGGGCATGTATTAAAATAAATAAAAGTAATCTTTTGTTCACCGACCGAGTATTCCCTTAAGAACGCTAGCTTTCGGATTCACCTAGTCTGAGGTACACATCCGGCTGACCCGGCAGTAACAATCGCAGAGGTGCTCCCCTTATGCCCTAGCCGAATTAACGGGAACGTAGGGCATAAACACAAGAGCCAGGCAACCCAGCTTGGCCAAAACTTAAGTCATATCGATGCATATAATGGCGAAAAAAGGTACATGTGGAAGAATAACACATGTGTGGGGCATAGAGCCCAGAGAATAGTTATATTAAGCTTCTGTATAAGAAGCCCCCAGGTATAATGACCGCGGTTAGCGCGTCAAGATTGTGTAGTCAAGACACAATTAAGGCCTCGAAGAAAAAGGAAAAAGAAAGAGATAAAAGACAGATAACGGATATGTAAAAAATTGACGGAGGTAAGGAGACGAACATAGAGTCCGGCACTAGGCGTAGAACCTTCGGAGTCTGGCTGCGTTCCATGGGTTTGGCTCGAGTCGATTGTCCGATGCATCCCGCAGACGGTACGCTCCACCGGTCAGAACTTGGTCAATAATGAAGGGACCTTCCCATTTGGGCTTGAGCTTGTTCTTTTTCTTCTCTGGTAGGCGTAGAACGAGTTCGCCAACGTTATAGGTTTTGGCCCGTACTTCTCTGCTTTGATACCTTCGAGCCTGTTGCTGATAGAATGCGGAACGGGCTTTTGCCACGTCACGCTCCTCCTCCAGGGCGTCCAAACTGTCCTGCCGATCAAGCTCGGCCTCTTTTTCTTCATACATGCGCACTCGAGGTGAGTCATGAATTATGTCGCAGGGTAGTACCGCCTCTACGCCATACACCATAAAAAATGGTGTGTATCCGGTAGTGCGATTCAGCGTGGTCCGCAGCCCCCATAGTACGGAGTCGAGCTCCTCTACCCAGTGCATGTTTGATTCCTTTAAGGACTACACTAATCTGGGTTTGATGCCGCTCATGATAAGACCATTTGCTCGCTCGACTTGATCGTTAGTTTGCGGGTGATAGATAGAAGCATAATCGAGCTTGATGCCCATGTTGCTGCACCAAAGTTTTACCTCGTCAGCTATAAAGTTCGAGCCGTTATCGGTGATGATGCTGTGGGGGACGCCATAACGGTGTACAACCCCAGATATGAAGTCTATCACCGGTCCGGATTCGGCCGTTTTAACTGGTTTGGCTTCTATCCATTTGGTGAGTTTGTCCACCATGACCAATAGGTATTTTTTCTTATGGGTTCCCCCTTTGAGGGGTCCGACCATATCAAGCCCCCAGACCGCAAAGGGCCAAGTAATGGGGATTGTTTGGAGAGCGGTAGGCGGCATATGGCTTTGGTTTGCAAAAAGCTGGCAACCGACGCAATGTTGAACAAGGTCCTGTGCGTCTGCTCGGGCCGTCGGCCAATAGAAACCTGTACGGAAGGCCTTGCTTACAAGGGCCCGGGCTGCGGCGTGGTGGCCGCCGAGTCCAGCATGGATTTCTGCCAAAAGTTTCCGCCCTTCCTCTTTGGAGATGCACCTTTGAAGGACTCCGGTAGTGCTTTTCTTATAAAGCTCTCCCTCGTGGACCTTGTAGGCTTTAGACCGCCGCACTATGCAGCGTGCCTCATTTTGGTCCTCGGGTAGTTCCTGCCTAGTTAGGTAGGCCAGGAATGGTTCTGTCCACGGGGCGATGACAGCCATTATCACGTGGGCTGAAGGTGTTATTTCGGTGGCAGAGCCTCCGATTGTGTCAGAGTGTTCGGTATCTGGTGTTGTGGCCGGGTCCGGACTATTGTTACCGGTGTCCCCTTCCCATACCACGGATGGCTTAAACAGCCTTTCCAAGAAGATGTTAGGTGGGACAGGGTCGCGCTTAGCGCCGATACGGGCGAGGATATCCGCCGCCTGATTGTTTTCCCGAGCCACATGGTGGAATTCAAGCCCCTCGAACCGAGCTGACATTTTGAGGACGGCATTACGATAAGCCGCCATTTTCGGATCCTTGGCGTCGAAGTCTCCATTTATTTGAGATATTGCGAGGTTCGAGTCCCCACGCACCTCCAGGCGTTGAATGCCCATGGAGACTGCCATCCGGAGACCATGTAACAGGGCCTCGTATTCGGCTGCGTTGTTGGAGTCTGTGTATAGTATTTGGAGTACGTATTGGACTGTATCTCCGGTGGGGGACGTCAGGACGACGCCAGCCCCCAGACCAGCCAGCATTTTAGAGCCGTCGAAGTGCATAATCCAATTGGAGTACGCGCCGTACTCTTTAGGGAGTTCGGCTTCTGTCCATTCGGCGACGAAATCAGCCAGTACTTGAGACTTAATGGCTCGTCGTGGTTTGTATATTATGTCGAACGGGAGGAGCTCAATAGCCCATTTAGCAATCCGGCCCGTGGCCTCGCGGTTGTTTATTATGTCGTTGAGTGGCACTTCAGAGGCCACCGTAATTGAACACTCTTGAAAGTAGTGTCGTAGTTTCCGGGATGCCATGAAGACCGCATATGCTATCTTTTGATAATGTGGGTACCGTGATTTGCACGGAGTGAGGACGGTGGATACATAGTATACCGGCTTTTGAAGCGGGAATTTATGTCCGTCCATCTCTCGTTCGACGACGAGCACTGCGCTTACAACTTGGTGTGTTGCCGCTATATATAGCAGCATTGGTTCGCCGACGTTAGGTGCGGCCAGGATTGGGTTTGTGGCCAAAACGGCTTTTATTTCTTCTAATCCGGCCGTGGCCGCGTCCGTCCACTCGAAGTGTTCGGTGCGTCGCAGGAGGCGATAAAGAGGTAGTGCCTTTTCTCCTAATCGGGAGATGAAGCGGCTTAAAGCAGCCACGCATCCAGTTAGTTTCTGGATTTGCTTGAGGTCCGTTGGGATGGCCAACTGTGACAGAGCTCGGATTTTAGCCGGATTTGCTTCGATTCCTCTGTTGGAGACGATGAAGCCTAAGAGCTTTCCGGCGGGCACGCCGAAGATGCATTTTTCTGGGTTGAGCTTAATGTCGTATGTTCCGAGATTATCGAACGTGAGCCTCAAGTCGTCTATTAAGGATTCGACGTGTCTTGTTTTAATGACCACATCGTCTACGTATGCCTCCACTATTTTGCCAATATGTGTCTCCAAGCATGTCTGTGTTGATAGGTTGCACTGGCGTTTTTGAGCCCGAAAGGCATGGTGTTAAAACAGAAGGGGCCGTATGGAGTGATAAATGCCGTTGCGGCTTGATCGGACTCCGCCATCTTAATTTGGTGGTATCCGGAGTATGCGTCGAGGAAGCACAATGAGTCGTGTCCTGCGGTAGCGTCGATAATTTGATCGATGCGAGGGAGGGGGAAGGGATCCTTTGGGCAAGCCTTATTAAGGTCCTTGAAGTCGACGCATAGGCGCCAGGATTTGTCCTTCTTTGGTACCATCACCAGGTTTGCTAGCCAGTCCGGATGTTTTATTTCTCGAATGAATCCGGCCTCCAGTAACTTGGCTAGCTCCTCTCCCATGGCTTGTCGCTTAGGCTCAGAGAAGCGCCGGAGAGTTTGCTTGACCGGCTTGAATCCCTTTAGGATGTTAAGGCTATGCTCGGCCAGCCTGCGTGGGATTCCTGGCATGTCTGAAGGATGCCAGGCGAAGATGTCCCAATTCTCGCGCAAGAACTCCCGTAGTGCGGCGTCTACTGTGGGGTTTAACTGTGCCCCGATGGATGCTGTTTTTGTAGGGTCCGTTGGATGGACTTGGAATTTGACTATTTCATCCGCTGGTTTAAAAGAGGTGGACTTGGATCTTTTATCGAGTATCACGTCGTCCCTGTCCACTGTGGAGCGCAGCGCAGTTAATTCCTCGGCCGCGAGGGCTTCGGATAACGCCTCGAGGGCCAGTGCGGCTGTTTTATTTTTGGCGCGGAGTGCTATGTCCGGATCACTAGCTAGAGTGATAATCCCATTGGGTCCGGGCATTTTGAGCTTCATGTACCCGTAATGGGGTATAGCTTGGAAGATCGTGAATGCCTCCCGCCCTAGAAGGGCGTGGTATCCGCTATTGAACGGGGCCACTTGGAATGTGATTTCTTCGGACCTATAATTCTCCGGCGTGCCGAATACCACATCTAGTGTGATTTTGCCAGCACATCGTGCCTCCAACTAGGGATGATTCCTCTGAAGGTCGTGCTGCTTTGCTCAATGCGGCTTATGTCTATTTCCATTTTTCAAAGGGTCTCCTCATAGATGAGGTTTAGTCTGCTGCCGCCGTCCATGAGCACTTTAGTAAGCCGGAAGCCGTCCACAATTTGACTAAGGACCAAGGCGGCTGGTGCTTGGGCTGTTCGGAATTTAGGTTCGTCATTGGCGTTGAAGGTGATAGTTGTGTCGCTCCTTGGATTTATTGCTGCTACGTGGCAGACTTCGGCGAGGCTGCGGAGTGCTCGCTTACATCTGTTATTTGAGGCGAAGGTCTCGAAGACTGTCAATACTGTATTGTTGTTCTCCACGGGATGGTGCTCTGCGGTATTGTTGATGAGGATATCCTCACCGCTCTTGGCCACCTGCCGGAGTACCCAACATGCTCTAAGGCTGTGTGTTGGTATGGTATCCGCTGTACTGTGAATTTTGCATGGCCCGTTGAGCCATCCCTCCAGTACGGTTCCACGCCCTGTAGTGGGCTTTTGCTTCTTTGCAATTGGGTCGGGCGACTTACGAGAGTGCACCCTTTTAGTTCGGACTGGGGGTTTTGTCAGAGCCGGAGGATCCCAAAATTTTGTTTGGGTGTTCCAGGCACTTTCCATCGCACAGTACTTCCTTACTATGGCCGCCAAGTCAGCGAAGTGTGCTATGTCACGGCAACTTATGGCGTTGAGGATTCCCTTGTCCGTGCAATTATTATAAAAGAATGAAACTGCGTCCTCCTCGCGATAGTCTTTAACCTTGTTCATTACAAGGAGGATTCTGGCCCAATAGTGGTGTACTGTTTCCTGGGGCTGTTGTCTAATGTGGGAAAGATCTCTTATATCTGGGTGGGTGGGTGGATTTAAGTCCGAACCCTGACCCGATCTGAGACCCATGGGCGGAGGAGTTTCCGATCTTGTAAGTTCGGGCTCCGGGATGTTGCCCAATAGGTCTGGCCCGCTGCTTGATTCTAGGTTCAGGGTTTGGGCGATGTCCTCCCGTAGAAGGGTATCTGGCTCGGGGAGCTCGGGAATCCGGACATAGTTTGTCCTCAAGATAGAGGAAGAATCGCCGCATTGCTCCTCCACCACCGTTGTCTTGATGGGTGACCGGCGGAGAGTTAATCTCCCTTTAGTCGGGTTTAAGCCCAATCCGATCATAGTCCGTAGCGACTCCCAAAGCGGCGATGCGATCCAAGAGCTCGTTCAAAGAGGAGAGCTCCATTGGATCCATTTGCTCGGTGAATTCCGAGCCGACGTGGAGGATGTTTTCGATGACCCGAGAAGTCATCGTCGGCGCAGCGGCCGAACGGGCAGTCATGACGAAACCGCCTAGTCGGAGGGTTTGGCCTATAGCCAAGGCTCCCCCTGAGGTAATGTTGTCCTTGACAACAAGACGAGCCATCCAGCTTTATGATGACGGCACAGTGGAACTCTCAATGAAAGCACCAATGTCGGTGTCAAAACCGGCGGATCTCGGATAGGGGTCCCGAACTGTGCCTCTAAGGCGGATGGTAACAGGAGGCGAGGGACACGATGTTTACCCAGGTTCGGGCCCTCTCGATGGAGGTAATACCCTACTTCCTGCTTGATTGATCTTGATGATATGAGTATTACAAGAGTTGATCCACCATGAGATCGTATAGGCTAAACCCTAGAAGCTAGCCTATGGTATGATTGTTGTTGCCCTACGGACTAAACCCTCTGGTTTATATAGACACCGGAGGGGGCTAGGTTACACAGAGTCGGTTACAAGGGAGGAGATCTACATATCTATATTGCCAAGCTTGCCTTCCACGCCAAGGAGAGTCCCATCCGGACACGGGACGAAGTCTTCAATCTTGTATCTTCATAGTCCAACAGTCCGGCTAAAGTATATAGTCCGGCTGTCCGAGAACCCCCTAATCTAGGACTCCCTCATCTTGGTCCTCCAAGAAACAAAACACGGTATCCTTATCCACCGCCGAAGCGGAATACATTGCCGCCGGTTCATGTTGCGCTCAATTACTTTTGATGACCCAAACTCTTAAGGATTATGGGATCAATGTGAAACATGTACCATTGCTTTGTGACAATGAGAGTGCTATTAAGATTGCTCACAATCCCATGCAACATTCTCGAACTAAGCATATTGAAGTTCTTCATCGTTTCATTCAAGATCATGTTGCTAAAGGGGACATTGATCTTAAGCATGTTCATATCGATAAGCAATTGGCGGATATATTCAACAAACCACTCAATGAGAAAGTATTTTGCCGATTGAGAGGTGAATTGAGCATCATTGATGCTTTAAACTTGGAGTAGGAACTCCATGTGGATACATGCAAGGCATGAGCCTATGACTAATCCTTGACTTTTCTCTAATGATAAGGTGTCTCAGATATTTTGTACCCTTGCATGCTATCTAACCCTTGTAGGTACTTGGATGAATCTAAATCCATGAGATTGCAATCCACTCACATCTTGAGCAATCTCTACATCACCAAGTCTCTACACCATGGTGGTTGAAGACAAGGAAGCATGAAACCTTTCAACATATCCTTTTGACAAATTCTATATCAAATTTCATTTGGTATCAAATTTCATGATTGTCATGTTGGATACACAAGTGCTCTTCCTTGCAAGACTCACCCATGTAGGTAGATGAACTCAAACTATAAGTGGTGCTCCCAACCATTGATGTGCTACATCAACCTCGATCACTCCACACAAGTTCAACTACATGATCAAGTTCAAGACCACCACCCAAAGTATGATATTCCATCTTAGAGAAGCTTTACCCCAAGATATGGGTCAAAGCCGCTCAACAAGATGTGAATACATCAAATGCTTAAATGAAAAATGGTAACCCCATTTTGAGCTTTAACGATGAGTATGACTTATGATCAAGTGTTCTCACTTGACTCCTCAGTCAATATACTCTAACATAGGTGACTTTGTCGCCGCCCAATTCTAGATGAAGTTCTCTAGTGTTTCTCTGAGTTCTTGCATTTGTTCTTTGTATATTTGTTCCCTTTCCTTTTATCAAAAAAACTTCATCTAGATTTTCTTTTCTTTTTTTGTTTTGTTTTGCATTTCCAGCATCAAATTCATTGCAAATCTTTGTGAGATCTTATTTGTCTAAGTGAGCTGAGGTGAAAAATTGCGCTTTCTCTGTGATGAACTCGGTCACACCGGTCTGTCACTCTCGGTCAAACCGAACCATTTTGGTGTAACCGTAGAACACCACTCGGTGTCACCGATTTCACTGTAGAGAAGACAAAATTTGCCACTTGCACCCTACACTTTTGTTCCAGCTCCACTCAATGATTCTTGTCCTCTACCAGCATCATATTCTATATGCTGCTTTGCTTTGTGACTCAAGCACCAAACCTATTTTGACTCACACTCCAGAAGATTCCTTCTTGGAAATTGATGTCAAAGGGGGGAGAGAGATCACATCAAAGCTTAATCACTTCAAAAGGGGAGAGAGTACTTCAAAAGGAGAGAAGTAATAACATCAAAGGCCCCAGATGCTTGGTGTTCAAGAGGAGAGAAGACACATGTCTTTAAGAGGGGAAAGACATGTTAGTCTGTGTTATGTTTCTGTGATCTGATCTGCTTTTGCTCTGATTTTGTTTCCCTATTTTCTCCCATTATCCAATATAAGATTCAGGGGGAGAAAGACTGCTAGGGAGGGAAATCTTTAAATTCATTGCACATCTTTTACCTTTGGGGACATGTCTATATTCAATAGAGTACCTAGTACTCACTCTCTACATGTCATCCCAATCTTGGTACTCTTGTGGCTTCTTTTGTTTGCTCTGTCTAGTAGATGTATATGTGTTATCTAACCTTGTTTACTCAGGTTCATCTCTTCCTAAGCCAGCTTAAGACCACAAGGTAAGTATATGCATTACACTCATGTGCATGAGGATTTCTTGTTGATGTACATATTGTTTGCAAGAAGGAATCATGAACATGAAGTTACAACTTCATATATTCACATCATTTGCTCTGATGCATATAGCCAAGATACATGTAACACAATGCTTGCTCTGTCATGTTTATGCGTTTCACATGCTCTTACATTCAATATTGACATGATTGCATGTAGGGGGAGCCTATGCATGTTACATGTCTTTCCAAAGCTTTACTTGCTATTCTCTATATCTTTATCTCAAGCTTTGATGTATGTTATCATCAATTACCAAAAAGGGGGAGATTGAAAGCACAAGTGTTCTCTGGGTGGTTTTGGTAATTAATGTCAACATATCTCATGTTGGACTAATGCTTTTATCTAGAATATTTTAGACAAGTTCAACAGATGGAGTGGCGTGGACAAGAGTATGTGGAACCCCTTCAAGGTGCTAAGGTCAAAGGATTGGGTCAAGCTCAAAAGCTCAAGACTCTACATTTTACTTTTAGTGATCCAAGATCACATTGAGTCCATAGGAAAGCCAATACTATTAAAAGGGGATGAGGTGTTGCTTAATGGGTTCTTGCTCAAAGTGCTTAGTGATATGCTCCAAAGCCCTCAACCACCTTCGCATATCCACATATATGTCCCAAACCAAAAGTCAAACTCGGCCCACCGAAACATTCTATCCGGCGCCACCGAGTTCACTTGACATAGCCACTGCCACAAACCCTAATCAATTCGGTCTCACCGATGGGTCTCGGTCTCACCGAGATGGGCTTGCAAACTCTCTGTTCCCTGTTGCAATAATTCCGGTCTTACCGAGATTTGTAATCCATCTCACTGAGTTTGCCTGACCAACTCTCTGGTTAGCTTATTACCAAAATCGGTCCCACGGAGTTTGTGTAATCCGTCAAACTGAGATGAGGTTTTACCCTAATGTCAGGACCCCGAATCCAAGTCACATCAGCCTAGCCGGTAACACCTCATATCACTTTGCGGCCTCATGCACGGTATTCCCACGGGTGTCGCCTTACCATGGCCCGGGACCGTTTGCGCCTTTTGGATCACGTATATGATTGTGTCGCTAGCATCCATATGACAGAGAACCCATGCCTACATGGCTAGTCGTGGACCCAAAGCGGCACTAACTTATGGGGACAGGCATACATGATTCAACATCAAGCATGTCGCTCAGCAGTGTGTGAATCCGGGATGTAGCACTGGGCTAACAGGACTGCGGGAACCCGGGCTGTAGCAGGCTAGGCAGGACTCCGGATGTCACCGCGTGACATTTCCCCGAAGGGACAGACACAGGAACGAAGTGAAACACATGCCGGCCAGTCAAGTGTCCGGAGCAGTAGTGCTGGGCTAGCAGGACTCCGGTGAACCGGGCTGTAGCGGACTACTATAGCTCATGGAAGCACTAGACTACATTTCCCCATAAGAGAGGCTGCCAAGGATAAACAACTAGATTGTCGGATCCCACACATACCAAGCATTTCAATCATACACACAATATGCTCGATATGTGTAAATACAACATGGCATCACAACAAAACTCTACAACTCAAAGTACTTTATTTAAAGGCTCTGGAGAGCCATACATAACATGTTCATACAGATAGGGGTCACATGACCCGACACTCAAGTCATACAAACACATGCGGAAGCAAACTTGTCTGAGTACAGACAACTAGAACGAAAGAAGGCTTGACGAAGCCTGTCTATCTACATAGGCCCTTCACAAGCTCAGATCACCACCTGGGTGGCAAGTCACTCGTCAACGTCGAGATCTACATAGAACCCATCGGAAGGGGCGGTGTTGTCGTTTGAAAACAGTAATTAAAGCAACATGAGTACAAAGGTACTCAGCAAGTCTTACAACAGATCCTACTATACATGCACATTCTCAAGAAGGTAGTGGAGTTATTGCAGCAAGCCAGCTTTGACTCTTGGCTAAGCTATCCTACGAGACACCACTATTAAAATAGTTTTCGCACACGAGTCCACTAATCACCATCACAATACTCCACCGTGGATCCTCCCTCGTCATCCTACGAGAGGGCCATCCACGGTACTCACACTTATCTTGAGTCTTTTAGTAGTAACCATTAACTTGTCTATGAACTGCATAAGCGACCAAGTATTCCTTTACCGCGGACGCGGCTATTCGAATAGTTTTATACCCTGCAGGGGTGTACTTCATCACACATGTTTCCACCACTTAGCGTCTGCACACGACATGTGCTCGCCAGACTTCAAGCGAAAGCCGACGTGGGTGTAGACCATGACCTGACTAACCACACAAGTCTCTAGTCCTGGTTTATCGCCTATTCGGGTTCCATCCGCAAGGAAATCCGGCCGGGGTGTCCTCAACGGCCCCAAACGATGTGTGCTGGGTTCCCGAGACACCAAACGGGCGACTCGGTACACCGTGCCATGAGCCTACCGCATCACAGCCCACCCCTAAGGTTAGCGTTGCGCACGGCCTCCAGCAACTACAAACGCCATAAACTACTTGCAACTCCAGGACAGAGGGTGAGAGGGGTCAGTAAGTCGAGCGGGGTCATATTTCAGGGCCCAATGTGTGGTGGTAGCTGAATCTTAAATCACACATACAGATCTCAGTTCTTAAGGACGGCCTCAATGAAACAACCCACCATGTACTCCTACATGGCCTCTCATCGATACCTTTACCAAATCATGTTCAACACTTCACTCTCATTACTGACACAACCTTTTACTCTAGTTCATCACCCCGATGAGCCAGACCTGACACGACTCTAAGCATAGCATGGTAGGAAACACAAACATGGCTCAATTAACTCCTACACATGCTAGTGGGTTTCATCTAGTTACTGTGGCAATGACAGGTCATGCAGAGGAAGTGGGTTCAACTACCGCAACACACAGCAGTTTGAAACGCATTGTCTTAATGCAGTAAACGAGAGCAGAAGCGAGAAGATGGGTTTGTATCGAAATGATCAATGGGTTGCTTGCCTGGCAGAGTGGTAGTGGAATACTGCCCTTCAGTTGGATACTCGTGAATATCCTCGGAGGCAGAACCTACCACAAAGAACACATCGAAACACAATCACCACATGGCAATATGCAACAATATGATGCATGCAATGACATGGCAAGATGAGTGTGTTTTGGCTAATGCAGCTTAGAACAGAATAGTTTGAGTTCATTTGAATCAAGGATTCAAATGCTAACCCAAAGTAAGAGGTCATATTAGTGCATGTACTTGTTTCATCTAAACAGCAGGGTTAAAGTGTTCTGACATGCATGAAACCAGTACAGATGGAAAGATTGAATTTTTCTGATCAAAATTCGTATATAAATATTTGCATTTGGAGTTACAGATTAATTTCTATGATTTTTTTAAGTTTGTAGTATTTTCTGGAATTTCCTGTATAAGAATAATTCCAATAAATGATTTACTGCGTCAGCATTGCGTCAGGGTGACGTCATCAGTCAACAGAGACGGTTCAGGTCAACCCTGACCTATGGGTCCCGTCTGTCAGTGTCTGTTAAACTAACTAAGTTTAGTTAGCGTTAAACTAATACTAATTTAGTTTAGTTAGTGGCCTGGGGCCCACACGTCAGTAACCCACAGGGTCAAAGTGGGCCCACATGTCAACGGTCAGCGGGGGTCAACTCGCCAGCGTTTAGCCGCCGGCGAGGCCAGACGTGGCGGGGCGATGCGGGTTTCGTGCTTCGGCGATCAAAAGGGCGGCGGAGGTCATCTACGCATAGCTGGGAATGAGCCGCGTCAAGTGGTGGTGGTGGTTGGGCTCGGGGTCGCCGGAAACAATGCCGGTGACGAGTTTGGCGGCGGCCGGAGCTCGGATGAGCTCGGACTCGTCGCTAGGAGGCACGGCGAGGTGCATGGAGCAGTTCTACGGGCTGCTTGGGCTACGGCGAACGCGATGGCGTGCTCGGAATCGAGGCAGTGTGGTTGTGGCCACGACGGCGACATGCGGAGGCGGCGGCGCGTGCGGGCGAGCTCGGTGTGGTCGCTGTGGTGCATGAGAAGGCAAATGGAGAGGAGCAGGAGGTAAGGCCACGGCGGTCACGGCGGTGCTGACGGCGAGGTCGGGGACAAGCTGGTGCAGACATGACGGCGAAAGGGATCTCCGGCGGCGATCGGTGAAGACGAGGCTGTGGCGGTGGCTCCAGGGCAGGCGAGCGCTCAGGGCTCGACTAGCTTGGTGAAGTGGACGGCGGCGAAGCTTCTGGACACAGCGAGACGGTGAGGAGGCGACGGTGGCTGCGGTATTCACATCGGCGCGAGCGCGGCAGCGTCGGCCATGGTGAGGAGAGGCGAGGGAGAGGTGCAGGGGGGCGAATGGGGTGTCGGGGCGGTCGAGCGGGCAACGTGGAGGTCCACCAGCGCGTCGAGGGGCGAGGCGGCAAGCAGCTGGCGCCGTGGCGAGCTCAGCGGCGTCGCGGTGTCCCTCCTGTGCCTACTGGCAGAGGTAGGTGATGACTGGCACGGGCCAGATGGGCCGTCCAGCCAGGTAAGTGGCCTCTGGCCTGTCTCTCTCTCTCTCTTTTCTAAATTGTTTTCTGTTTTCTAATTTTCTGCAAATGTTGAGCTTTATTTAAAATACTAAAACGTTTCCAAAAATCCTGAAAATAATTGTGGGCTCTGTTTAGATTATTCCCAACAGCCCACACTTAACTTCAGAATTATTTGGGCATTTGAATTATTTTATAGTATTTAAATGCCCAAATGCAAATAGGTAATGATTTAATCCAGTGACCTTATGTGTCCTAGAAAAATGTGAACCAGTTTTGGCAGAGGTTCTGGACCAAGACAAAAATGATGGACATTTTAGAAGGGCATTTCAGGTTCATTGAAAATGATTTTGGTGATCCCTAGTTGTTTTCAGGGGGGTGCTGGGGGTTCTGTCATCCCCATTTCAAGTTTCTAGAAAAGTAAACATGATGCAACACTCTAATGCATGAACTAGCTAGGATGTGACAACTCACCCCCACTCAAAAGAATCTCGTCCCGAGATTTAGGATCTTCCGGAAAGAAGGTGGGGTACTCAAGTCGAAGACGATCCTCCCTTTCGCAAGTAGCTTCTTTCTCGGAATGGTGTGACCATTGAACTTTGAGAAACTTGATATTCTGGCGTCGAGTGGTACGCTCGGCTTGATCAAGGATGCGAACGGGATATTCCCGATATGTGAGATTATCTTGGAGATCAAGCGTTTCGTGGTTCACTCCATGGATAGGGTCCGCGAAGCAACGCCTGAGTTGAGAAACGTGGAAGACATCATGAACTCTGGAAAGATGCGGAGGTAGTTCCTATTGGTAGGCAACTTCTCCTTGTTTGGCAAGAATGCGAAAGGGTCCAATATAACGAGGAGCCGATTTGCCTTTGATACCGAAACGATGGGTTCCCTTCAAATGAGTAACCTGAAGGTAAGCCTTCTCGCCGAATTCATAAGTCATGAGCTTATGTTTGCGGTCATATTGGCTCTTTTGACGAGATTGGGCTGTTTTCAATTTCTCACGAATAATGCGAACCTGCTCTTCTGCTTCCTGAATCATATCCGGGCCAAAGAGTTGTCTTCCCCGGTTTCTGACCAGTTAAGAGGCGTTCGGCATTTTCGTCCATAGAGAACTTCGAAAGGAGCTTTGCCCAAGCTAGCTTGATAACTATTGTTATAAGCGAACTCGGCGAATGGAAGGCATTTCTCCCAATCCATACCGAAAGAGATGACAGAAGCTCGAAGCATATCCTCCAGAATTTGATTGACTCGTTCTACTTGACCACTTGATTGAGGGTGGAAGGCGGTGCTAAAGGAGAGACGAGTTCCCATAGCATTTTGGAAACTTTCCCAAAATCGAGAGGTGAAAAGACTTCCACGGTCTGAGTTAATCTCCAATGGAACACCATGAAGAGACACTATTCGGGAGATGTACAAGTCAGCTAGCTGGCTAGCGGTTATACTCTCACGAACAGGTAGGAAGTGGGCTACTTTGGAAAGACGATCGACAACGACGAAGATAGCATTATTCCCTCTCTTGGTCCTGGGAAACCCGGTAATGAAATCCATACCGATTTTATCCCATTTCCATTCAGGAATAGCCAAAGGTTGAAGGGTGCCAGCAGGCCATTGATGCTCTGCTTTAACACGACGACAGACGTCGCAATTAGCAATGTATTGAGCAATTTCTCTCTTCATCCTAGTCCACCAAAACCTCTGGCGTAGGTCTTGATACATTTTAGTACTACCGGGATGAATGGTGAGAGGAGATTCATGAGCTTCCTTAAGGATCAATTGTCGTAGATGTCGGTTCTTGGGAACCACTAGACGGTTTTCAAAGAAGACAACACATCGATCATCCATAGAGAAACATTTAGCAACTCCGCTAGCAATGTTCTCCTGGATGCGAGATATGCCCTTATCACGCTTCTGGGCAGCTATGATTTGATCCGTAAGGTTAGGTTTCGCCACCAGGGTGGATAGGAATCCTCGAGGAACTATGTGAAGGTTGAGCTTACGAAATTCCTCATGGAGAAGTGGTTGACTTTGTTGTAACATCAGGTTGTTACAATAAGATTTACGACTTAGCGCATCAGCCATGACGTTGGCTTTGCCCGGGGTGTAAGTTATTCCTAAGTCGTAATCTGTGATCAACTCAACCCAATGTCTTTGCCTGAGATTCAAATCCGGTTGGGTGAAGATGTATTTCAGACTTTGGTGATCGGTGTAAATCTCGCAACGATTACTGAGAAGGTAATGTCGCCATGTTTTGAGTGCATGGACTACAGCTGCAAGCTCTAGATCATGTGTGGGATAGTTATCCTCATGTGGACGCAACTGTCGAGAAGCGTAGGCAATCACATGACGATCTTGCATGAGTATGCAACCTAGTCCTTGTCGCGAGGCGTCGCAATAGATAACAAAGTCCTTAGAAAAATCTGGTGGCACGAGTACGGGAGCAGATGTCAGGCGTCTTTTCAGTTCCTGAAAGCTGAACTCGCACTGTGGGGTCCACTCGAACTTTTTATCTTTCTTGAGGAGTTCAGTTAGAGGTTTAGCAACCTTGGAGAAATTCTCGACGAAGCGGCGACAGTAGCTCGCTAAGCCAAGGAAACTCCGAACTTGCTTGACCGTTTCAGGTGGAGTCCAATCAAGGACGGCTTGAACTCGCTCGGGATTGACAGCAATACCCTTACCAGAGATTACATGGCCTAGATAGGTCACTTCTGGCAACCAGAATTCACACTTGGAGAATTTGGCATAAAGGCGATGCTCTCGAAGTTTCATCAATACTAGCCTTAGATGCTCGGCATGTTCTTCCTCATTCTTGGAGTAGATGAGTATATCATCGAGGTATACCACGACGAATTTATCCAAATACTCCATGAAGATCGAGTTCATTAACCGAGAGAAGGTGGCTGGAGCATTGGTTAAACCGAAGGACATGACGGTGTACTCGTATTGGCCATAACGAGTAACAAAGGCCGTTTTAGGAATGTCCCCGTTCTTGATTTTGATTTGATGGTAGCCCAACCTCAAATCCATTTTGGAAAAGACTGAGGATCCAGCGAGCTGATCATACAGATCGTTGATCCTGGGGAGCGGATACTTGTTCTTGATAGTGACCAAGTTGACAGGTCGGTAATCTACAACCATCCGATCCGTTCCATCCTTCTTCTTGACGAAGAGGACGGGGCAAGCCCATGGAGAAGAACTAGGACGGATGAAACCCTTTTTCAAGGACTCATCGAGTTGTTTCTTAAGCTCGGCTAGTTCTAGGGGTGCCATCTTATAGGGTCTTCTAGAGATTGGGACGGTTCCTGGAACAAGGTCTATCACGAACTCGACATCCCTGTCAGGTGGAACACCTGGCAGTTCTTCTGGAAAGACATCCGGGAAGTCACGGACTACCGGAATATCTTCAAGGTCTGGAAGAGGGTTGGCATTTAGGGAGTAGAGCTGACGCTTAGACACTCGGGTCAAAACATTGACTGTCTTGCCCGATGGATGGGTGAGTTGAACAGTTCTAGTAGAGCAATCAATCTTAGCATAATGGGCTGACATCCAGTCCATACCCAAGATGATGTTTATGTCCGAGGACTTGAGAGCTATTAGTGATGCAAGGAAGACCAATCTGTCGACAAGAATTTCATTTCCATGGCTTATCCTAGAGGTTTTCCACTTAGAACCAGGGGTTTGAATTACCATGGAGGTGGGCATGTCACAAAATGTGGTGTTGTGCAATCGAGCATAGCTCTCAGAGATAAATGAATGAGATGCTCCAGTATCGAAAAGAACAGTTGCCGGGTGGCAATTAACAAGGAGCGTACCAAGGACGACGTTGGGATCCTCATGAGTCTCCTCAGCTGAGACATAGTTGACATGGCCACGTGCAGTGGTGGCGGGCTTGGCATAGTAAGTCTTTCCCGCTGGCTTACCACGGCCAACGGACTTTCCAGGCTGATTGGGGTTGTTCTGGGGGCACTCGCGCAGATAGTGACCCGTCTCTCCACACTTGAAGCATGTCACAACATTGGGGCGTGGAGCAGCATTAGCAGCGGGGCCACCATAGGTCTTGGGCGGTGCATACTGCTGGTTGGGGCGAGGCGCCTCAAAGGATGGCCTCGGAGTGAACCTGGGTGGCAGAGCTGTGTTTGGAATCCAGACCCGGCGCTTCTGAGATCCAGAGCCGGATGAAGAACCAAAGTCACGGGAGTGCTTGCGTGAAGCGTCATAGTCAGTCTGACCTGTCTCAGCACTGATGGCCTTATTGACCAGCTTCTAGAAGGAGGTGCCCTCGTGTAGACTAAGATCACGGCGAAGCTCGGGGCTAAGTCCCTTGCGGAACCTTGCCTGCTTCTTGGCGTCGGTGGATACCTCTTCAGGAGCATAACGTGCTAGATTTCCAAACTCACGGCTATATGCATCCACAGTCAGTCTGCCTTGGGTGAAATTGCAGAACTCTTCCCTCTTACGATCCATGAGACCCTCCGAAATGTGATGCTCACGGAAAGCCTCACTGAATTCAGCCCAAGTAGTGATTTGGCCGGCTGGGCGCATAGCCTCAAAGTTTTCCCACCAAAGGCTAGCAGGGCCTTCGAGGTGATAGGCAGCGTAGGTAACCTTATCAGCTTCGGCTACGTTGGCAGAACGTAGCTTATGGGTGATGCTGCGAAGCCAATCATCCGCATCGAGGGGCTCGACGGAATGATTAAACTTCGGTGGGTACAACTTGACAAAGTCATTGATTGACACCAAGTCGTTCCTCTGATGACGTGCAGTATTCTGCTCAATCCGCTCCAGCAAGCGGTTAGTCTCACGCTTGTTTCTTTCCGCCTCCAGCATAACTTCGGCCAGAGAAGGCGGTTGAGGCAGATTCTCATCCCTAGCTGCACTGGCTTCACCCTGCGCCTGGACAGCAGGGTTGTTGCGGGTGTTGACCATCCTAGGAAAACAAGACAACGGTTTAGACAAGGATGGCAAAATCTTGGCAAGGAAGTGCGGAATGTAATGGATAACACGGAATGCAGAGATGTTCATCCGTATGACATGGTAATATAGAAACAGCCATATATATACCAACGGTCATACACACCGTACATAGTTTAGTACAAACCCTGGCTAAAGTACAACTACGGTGAAAGACGATACATCTCATCGGAGGCATTCCAAGCTCCTATACATTATTTTTCTACACCTCCGGAACGTGATACACACCAAGTCGTATCCCACGAGTCACGCAGGACTGTGGAGAATACAACTGTTACAATACTAGTGAAACTACTACCAACTCAGACGTCTCCGTAGTAATCTTCATAGAAATTACCACCATGTCCTGGGAGCTGAACATGATCATCTGGAAACAGTCGGTCCTGTGGAGCTTGCGGTCCATAAGGACTCGGATGTGGCCTTGGTCCAACAAACGGTGGCAGACGGGGTCCACGAGGAGGGGTGATGCCTCCTACATCACGCCAGTCCATACAATCTGGCAGACCAGACCGCACGGGGTACAAGTCCCTCATGTCCATATACCCAGCCTGCACGGCAGGTGCAAACCGTGTCAGAGTGGCCCAGTGATCAGAACGAGCGTTGAAGAGCTCCATTCGCAAGGCACGATTCTCACGGTCCTTGTCCTCAAGCATCTCGGTGGTGGTGCGGAGTAGTGAATCCTCATGGGTAGAGTCACAGTAAATAGCCTGATAGTACCCTTGTGCCCCAGGGAGTGATGCTGGCATATAGCGGAAATCAGTGTTCCGAAGCAAGGCAGTTCTGGCTCGTATGATAGTCATCATCGAGTAAGCTGCGTCCTGCACGGACATCTCGATGGTAACCCCAAGTCCATAAGAGCAATGGAGGGGTTCAGTAGCTCCAGGATAGGAAGGGAATATCCTGACCGTACAAAGGTATTGGCTCTGATTAAAGTCTCGAAACTGCTCCTCGACGGTATACTCAGGATACCATCGATAGCCTGTCTCGATCATCACTCGGACCAGCATGGCCATGTGACCAGGTACATCGAGGCACCGAGTCAGACGAACCACTTGATTCTGGGAACGGGTGGCCATCTGAAAGCATGAAATAAAGCAAAGGTATTAGAATTTTCTAGGAGAAATAGGACAGCATAACGGCTGTAAATGCTCAGAAAAAGATTCGAGACATTCACAACAGTTTGCATAGACACTCAACAACATCATATCAAGGTTCTGGTTCAACTGGCAACATACTAAAAGTAGTAGAAACTGAACTAGGTTTGTAACCAACAATCCTATAAGTTACTACGGATTAGTAACACGTGAACCTGATAGAGAGAAGAGAGCCTAGTCCTTAACCCACGTAGAAAGAGAGGAGAATGACTCAGATCAGAGGGCATAAGATAAAGGAGTAAAAGAGCCTTACGTTCCCTCCCACAATCAATTCCCCTACATATAACTAAAGCATTTCTAGACTCGACATCGACCAGTTTGGCTCAACGAACCTACAGGCAATCCGGCTTTGATGCCAACGCTGTCAGGACCCCGATTCCAAGTCACATCGGCCTAGCCGGTAACACCTCACGCACGGTATTCCCACGGGTGTTGCCTTACCATGGCCCGGGACCGTTTGCGCCTTTTAGCTCATGTATATGATAGTGTCGCTAGCATCCATATGATAGAGAACCCGGGCCGACATGGCTAGTCGTGAACCCAAAGCGGCACTAACTTACGGGGACAGGCATACATGATTCAACATCGAGCATGTCGGTCAGCAGCGTGTGAATCCGGGCTGTAGCACTGGGCTAACAGGACTCCGGGAACCCGGGCTGTAGCAGGCTAGGCAGGACTCCGGATGTCACCGCGTGACATTTCCCCGAAGGGACAGACACAGGAATGAAGTGAAACACATGCCGGCCAGTCAAGTGTTCGGAGCAGTAGTGCTGGGCTAGCAGGACTCCGGTGAACCGGGCTGTAGCGGACTACTATGGCTCATGGAAGCACTAGACTACATTTCCCCATAAGAGAGGCTGCCAAGGATAAACAACTAGATTGTCGGATCCCACACATACCAAGCATTTCAATCATACACACAATATGCTCGATATGTGTAAATACAACATGGCATCACAACAAAACTCTACAACTCAAAGTACTTTATTTAAAGGCTCCGGAGAGCCATACATAACATGTTCATACGGATAGGGGTCACATGACCCGACACTCAAGTCATACAAACATACAAGCACATGCGGAAGCAAACTTGTCTGAGTACAGACAACTAGAAAGAAAGAAGGCTTGGCGAAGCCTGACTATCTACATAGGCCCTTCACAAGCTCACATCACCACCTGGGTGGCAAGTCACTCGTCAACGTCAAGATCTACATAGAACCCATCGGAAGGGGCAGTGTTGTCGTCTGAAAACAGTAATTAAAGCAACATGAGTACAAAGGTACTCAGCAAGTCTTACAACAGATCCTACTATACATGCACATTCTCAAGAAGGTAGTGGAGTTATTGCAGCAAGCCAGCTTTGACTCTTGGCTAAGCTATCCTATGAGACACCACTTGTAAAATAGTTTTCGCACACGAGTCCACTAATCACCATCACAATACTCCACCGTGGATCCTCCCTCGTCATCCAACGAGATGGCCATCCACGGTACTCACACTTATCTTGAGTCTTTTAGTAGTAACCATTAACTTGTCTATGAACTGCATAAGCGACCAAGTAGTCCTTTACCGTGAACGCTGCTATTCGAATAGTTTTATACCCTGCAGGGGTGTACTTCGTCACACATGTTTCCACCACTTAGCGTCTGCACACGACATGTGCTCGGCAGACTTCAAGCGAAAGCCGACGTGGGTGTAGACCATGACCTGACTAACCACACAAGTCTCTAGTCCAGGTTTATCGCCTATTTGGGTTCCATCCGCAAGGAAATCCAGCCAGGGTGTCCTCAATGGCCCCAAACGATGTGTGCAGGGTTCCCGAGACACCAAACGGGCGACTCGGTACACCATGCCACGAGCCTACCGCATCACAGCCCACCCCTAAGGTCAGCGTTGCGCACGGCCTCCAGCAACTACAAACACGATAAACTACTTGCAACTCCTGGACAGAGGGCGAGAGGGGTCAGTAAGTCGAGCGGGGTCATATTTCAGGGCCCAATGTGTGGTAGTAGCTGAATCTTAAATCACGCATACAGATCTCAGTTCTTAAGGACGGCCTCAATGAAACAACCCAGCATGTACTCCTACATGGCCTCTCATCGATACCTTTACCAAATCATGTTCAACACTTCACTCTCATTACCGACACAACCTTTCGCTCTAGTTCATCACCCCGATGAGCCAGACCTGACATGACTCTAACCATAGCAAGCATAGCATGGTAGGAAACACAAACATGGCTCAATCAACTCCTACACATGCTAGTGGGTTTCATCTAGTTACTGTGGCAATGACAGGTCATGCAGAGGAAGTGGGTTCAACTACCGCAACACACAGCAGTTTGAAACGCGTTGTCTTAATGCAGTAAACGAGAGCAGAAGCGAGAAGATGGGTTTGTATCGAAATGATCAATGGGTTGCTTGCCTGGCAGAGTGGTAGTGGAATACTGCCCTTCAGTTGGATACTCGTGAATATCCTCGGAGGCAGAACCTACCACGAAGAACACATCGAAACACAATCACCACATGGCAATATGCAAAAATATGATGCATGCAATGACATGGCAAGATGAGTGTGTTTGGCTAATGCAGCTTAGAACAGAATAGTTTGAGTTCATTTGAATCAAGGAATCAAATGCTAACCCAAAGTAAGAGGTCATATTAGTGTAGTTACTTGTTTCATCTAAACAGCAGGGTTAAAGTGTTCTGACATGCATGAAACCAGTACAGATGGAAAGATTGAATTTTTCTGATCAAAATTCATATATAAATCTTTGCATTTGGAGTTACAGATTAATTTCTATGATTTTTTTAAGTTTGTAGTATTTTCTGGAATTTCCTGTATAAGAATAATTCCAGTAAATGATTTACTGCGTCAGCATTGCGTCAGGGTGACATCATCAGTCAACAGAGACGGTCCAGGTCAACCCTGACCTGTGGGTCCCGTCTGTTAGTGTTAGTTAAACTAACTAAGTTTAATTAGCGTTAAACTAATACTAATTTAGTTTAGTTAGTGGCCTGGGGCCCACACGTCAGTGACCCAGGTGTTCAAACTGGGCCCACACGTCAACGGTCAGTGGGGGTCAACTCGCCGGCATTTAGCCGCCGGCGAGGCCAGACTCGGCGGGGTGATGCGGGTTTCATGCTCCGGCGACCAAAAGCGCGGCGGAGGTCATCTACGCGTAGCTGGGAACGAGCCGTGTCAAGTGGTGGTGGTGGTTGGGCTCGGGGTCGCCGAAAATGACGCCGACGAAGAGTTTGGTGGCGGCCGGAGCTCGGACGAGCTCGGACTCGTCGCTAGGAGGCACGGCGAGGTGCATGGAGCAGTTCTACGGGCTGCTTGGCTGCGGCGAACGCGATGGCGTGCTCGGAATCGAGCCAGCGTGGTTGTGGCCACGATGGCGACGTGCGGAGGCGGCGGCGCGTGCGGGCGAGCTCGGTGTGGTCGCTGTGGTGCACGAGAAGGAAAACGGAGAGGAGGAGGAGGTAGCAGGGCTCACGGCGGTCACGGCAGTGCTGACGGCGAGGTCGGGGACGAGCTGGTGCAGGCGTGACGGCGAAAGGGATCTCCGGCGGCGATCCGTGAAGACGAGGCTCTGGCGGTGGCTCCAGGGCAGGCGAGCGCTCGGGGCTCGACTAGCTTGGTGAAGTGGACGGCGGTGAAGCTTCTGGACACGGCGAGACGGCAAGGAGGCGACGGTGGCTGCGGTATTCACGTCGGCGCGAGCGCGGCAGCGTCGGCCATGGTGAGCAGAGGCGAGGGAGAGATGCAGGGGGGCGAATGGGGTGTCGGGGCGGTCGAGCGGGCGACGTGGAGGTCGACCAGCGCGTCCAGGGGTGACGTGGCAAGCAGTTGGCGCCATGGCGAGCTCAGCGGCATCGCGGTGTCCCTCCTCTGCCTACTGGCAGAGGTAGGTGATGACTGGCACGGGCCAGATGGGCCGGGCCAGCCAGGTAAGTGGCCTCTGGCCTTTCTCTCTCTCTCTCTTTTCTAAATTGTTTTCTGTTTTCTAATTTTCTGCAACTGTTGAGCTTTATTTAAAATACTAAAACGTTTCCAAAAATCCTGAAAATAATTGTGGGCTCTGTTTAGATTATTCCCAATAGCCCACACTTAACTTCAGAATTATTTGGGCATTTGAATTATTTTATAGCATTTAAATGCCCAAATGCAAATAGGTAATGATTTAATCCAGTGACCTTATGTGTCCTAGAAAAATGTGAACCAATTTTGGCAAAGGTTCTGGACCAAGAAAAAAATGATGGACAATTTAGAAGGGCATTTCAGGTTCATTGAAAATGATTTTGGTGATCCCTAGTTGTTTTCAGGGGGGTGCTGGGGATTCTGTCATCCCATTTCAAGTTTCTGGAAAATTGAACATGATGCAACACTCTAATGCATGAACTAGCTAGGATGTGACACCTAACCCTAGCACATTGGTCCCACCGAGTTGATCACATCGGTCCCACCAAAATGCCTAACGGTCACATTATGAACTGAATCGGTCCGACCGAGTTTTCTGATTCGGTCCCACCGAGTTTGGTGAATTGTGTGTAATGGTTAGATTTTGTGTGGAGGCTATATATACCCCTCCACCCACTCTTCATTCGTGAGGAGAGCCATCAGAACATGCCTACACTTCCAGCATACATTTTCTGAGAGAGAACCACCTACTCATGTGTTGAGATCAAGATATTCCATTCCAACCACATAAATCTTGATCTCTAGCCTTCTCCAACTCGCTTTCCACTCAAATCATCTTTCCACCAAATCCAAATATGTGAGAGAGAATTGAGTGTTGTGGAGACTATCATTTGAAGCACAAGAGCAAGGAGTTCATCGTCAACACACCATCTATTACCTTTTGGAGAGTGGTGTCTCCTAGATTGGTTAGGTGTCACTTGGGAGCCTCCGTCAAGATTGTGGAGTTGAACCAAGGAGTTTGTACGGGCAAGGAGATTGCCTACTTTGTGAAGATCTACCCTAGTGAGGCAAGTCCTTCGTGGGCGATGGCCATGGTGGGATAGACAAGGTTGCTTCTTCGTGGACCCTTCGTGGGTGGAGCCCTCCGTGGACTCATGCAACCGTTACCCTTCGTGGGTTGAAGTCTCCATCAACGTGGATGTACGAAAGCACCACCTATCGGAACCATGCCAAAAATCTCCGTGTCTCCAATTGCGTTTGCACAGTCCAATCCCATCCCTTTACATTCTTACAAATTGCATGCTTTACTTTTCGCTGTGCATATACTCTAGTCATGCATGCTTGATATGTATTGTGAATGTTTAAACTTGTGCTAAAACTCCACCTCAACTTAAAGAATTAAAAATTGTCACTTTTCTTGCTAAGAGTCTATTCACCCCCCTCTAGACACCTCTGCTCGATCCTTTTACTTTGAGCCCCATTTTTTTTACAATCCTATCTAATTAGACCCTAACTAGATAGGATTGTAAAACAAATGGGGCTCAAAGATTCTGGGAGAAGCTGGGTAGGGGCCGGATTCTGGGAGAATCTTGAGATTCTGGCAAAGAACTGGGCTAGAAACTGACGCAATATCTTGATGATAGCAGTAGTGGAGTTGGAAACGGAGTTTCATGGGTGATGCTCCGCGTGATGGTATATGCACATCATACTAGCAGTGACCTTTTCTTTGGCACTTGTGCTCATATTTGGCTGAGGTAATACTACTAGTAACAATCCTCCACAGTTTGCTTTTCGCATCACGCGCATCCTATCCAATCTGAATCGGCCTTGTTGGACACATGGAATCTGCAGGAGGTCGCGGGGCGTGCGTCTTATTAGACGCGGCTTTGCGGTGGCGCCTCCTATGCAACCCTAATTTATCAAACTTGCTCTTGATCTCGTATATGCCAATTCCAAAGTAAATCATGATTCTGATATCGAGACAATGAGTTTATCGGTTCTTCTTCATCCGACGAAATTGTGAGCTTCTTCGATTCCTGAGAGAGCTCCCTCCAAGAACACAATACCACCGTGCGTGGCCCCACAGTGGGCACCACCTGCCGTGGTTTGTCACAGTAGATGTCCCCGTGAAAGGACTTAGTGGTGGGGCCATCGCAACTAGGTAGTAGTTGGAACGGGGTTGATCACAATAGAGAGATGCGAGATTTTACCCAGGTTCAGCCCCTCGCGATGGAGGTAAAAGCCTACATCTTACTTCATCTATATTAATGATGATGATGATGATCTCGGTTACAAGGACAGTGTTTTGCTACCTCTATCTCGAGAGCATCTACTTTGATCTTGTCTAAGACTTGTCTGTCTATCTAAAACTTGTCCCTCTTGGGGTGCCCTGCCCCTCCTTATATAAGTTGAAGAGGCGGCTACATGACTAGTCCTAGTAGGATTAGGACTACTCTATTACAAGTGGAATCCTAGTCTTGCTTCCCTTGTAAGGGAAATATTCCTTATGTCTTCCTTCTCAAGTCGGCCCACCGGATACCGTGCCTTGAGCCGACCTTCTCGTAAGTCGCCTTCTGGGCCTTGGGCCTTTTCATTCGTCTGACCCGCTTGCCGGGTCACCCATGAGTCGCCAGGCTCGGCCGAGTCACCAGTGAGTCACCAAGCCAGGGCGGGTCACTAGTTAGTCGCCAAGTCCGGCCCAGTCATACTTCAGGGCGGGTTATACCATGGGGTATATCCCAGGCATTAGTCCCGAGTTTAATTTGGATTTATCCAAGTTAAATTTGACAAGTTGTGTGTCGGGTCAGACATTCTTCTGAGTCGGCTTCTGTTCATGCTTAAGTCCTTGTCATTTCCTTCTCCTGGAAAGTCTGGGTCAATAGGCCAGCTTCATAGTCAATTTTCTTGTAGATAAATATTGTGAAAAACAATCCATTTGAGTCGGCCTCCAATGCTCTGACTTGACAAAAATATTGGTCTTGAAATATTCATCTGATGTTCAGCTGGTTTGAAGATGTAGAGCTTGCCGAGTTATGATTGCGAAAATTGTCGGGTTATAAAAACTAATGATTCCGGGTCATGATTGTTATAGACGCCGGGTCATGATTGTTTCTGACGCCGAGTCAATCTTATGGTGACTTGGTGCTTGCTTTTGTAAATATAGCGTCCAATCGTTGAATCGGCTCTCCAAGCCTTTCTATGAATAGTTTGGAGGAAATAAACTTTGCAAATTCCTCCAATAAAAATATGATACCTAATTTGCTCAAAATTGAGAATCTGAAGATGTTCCTCCCTTATGTGCATATCACCTGTAGCCCCCAAGTCTTAAGAGGAGAATGTAGGGATAGTTTAAGACTTGCTTTAATATAAATGCTGCAACTTTGGTGAAATCCGGGTTGTTCATGTAAGTCACCAATCATAAACATTTTGTACTTCCCATGTGTAGCCCCCCAAGTGCCGGGTCATTATGCAATAATGAGCAGGGACTTTGTAGATCTGATTATGTAGACTTTGAGCAGTAATGTGTAGCCCCCAAGGGCCGGCTCATTAAGGTAATGCTGAGCTGGGACTTTACATGTACTTCATTGAAAATAACATCATATAATTGGTGTGCGGATCGAGTCCCAATTTTGGGAGTCACCTTTCTTCGGATTGCTACAAAAAATAAACCAGGTGCTATTTATCCTAGTAATTTTTGCTTGTTTGGGTTTATTTTTCCCAAGGAATTATTACTCTGGTTTGTTCCATCATCTGTACGCAGGTCTATCAAATGGTGCCCGCATTAACGATGGTCACATGGTGGTTCGGTAATGGACTTCGACTACGTCACGTGGTCTCTTCGGCAAGCCGACGCCGTCGTCCCAATCGGCGTAAATCGGCTCGCGTGATCACCTTGTTGGTCGTGTTGCCATACCGACGTGTTCCGTTGCCTCGGGGACTTTGGCATCGTTGAGAGAACTCTACCTCATCGAGTGTTCGGCACATAGGCCATATGTCTTTTATTACTCACTTTGCATAAATTATTAATTATGCAACTTTTTTTTCTAATTTATTATTATTCCTATTATCTCCGGCTTGCATTATTTTCTGTGCATAGATAATGAATCCGGATCGGGCAGCGCTGTCACCTCTGCGTACCGACGTACCACGTCACCTCGGCTGGACCGAGGGCTTCGTCATCACTTCATTAACCCACGTCGGGACTTCGGCGTCACACTGCGTGCCTGCATTGGCCATGCTATGTCGCCACTTCGGAGTGCCGAGCTCTTTGCTCCGCCACCTCGGGACCGGCTTGGGGGCTGGGACCTTGTCCCACCATATGCTCGGGTCGTGCATCGACACCGGGCACATTAACCAGCTAAGTCGCTTTTATGCTCAGAATTTTAAATCTTAAATTTTGTTTGGTTCGACCAAGCATTATACTTTTTTGGCAAAAAGTTGTTTGTGAAAACTTCCTTGTCAAAACCTTGTTTGTGACACACAAATTCAAATACCCAGTTTGCTTGGGGGCTTCCTTTATGAAGCTTTTCCTCTTGCATATGATTATACTTGTATGGCTTTGTTCCTTGTTCGTGTATTACGCCACAATATGCACCATGTTGACTTAAGTGTTCTGCAAGCTGGGTTGCCTTGCTCCTGTGTTTACCCCTATGTTCCCGATTGTTCGGCTAGGGAGTAAAGGGAGCACCACTGCGATTGTCAGGATCGGGTCATCCAATCTCGGACCTCAGACTGGGTGAAGGCGAAATCTAGCGCTCTTATTGTTTTCAATTATGTTCGGCACACAACGGAACTCATTAGTACAAATAATCTATTGCACAAGTCTCATAGTAACAATGAGCAACCGAAGAAAGGTATCGGTGGAGGTACTATTTTCTTCGAAGATGCTTCTTACACTTTGTCAGTAATATAGCATAAGTTCCCTGAGCGCGCTTTGTCTGTTACAGCCTTATGGCCTGATTGCCTGGTATCGGAAACACCGTCGATATTCTTGACAGGTGGAGTACATAACACTTTTCGGTCCTTGACTGAAGAGGGAGAAGCCGACGGTCAGTTAAGACGCGTTTAAAGTTCGGGTGAACACAAATATGATATAAGTACTTCCGTACATACAATCATTATACATAAAATTCTTTTGCCCAAGTCACTCGGGGGCTCTTAAATTAGTATGAGCCGTTTTATAATAAAGGTTTTATTCTTGGTCATTGCAAAATCTTTTTCTATCACTCCTTTTTTTGACGCGAGTGTGTGGTCAATAGCCGGGGAGCCTAGTCTCTCTCTCAAAGCCGTTCGAGTTTAGTTCGCTAAACTGGCCTAACGAGCAGTACTCCGCCTTCGGGATAGGAGATTACAGCTGTGGGCTGACCCGCTTGAGGTCTTGAGATCGGATGTGTCATATTAATACACGACAGAAGCACCCCTTTTTTGACCAATTTTCGGATTGGCACCGAACACTTGATCTAATTCGGACGTCAAGTTTTTACTAAATTGTTGGGTTTTCCAAGCCTATGGCACTTTTAAACTATTTGCATGTTTCCCGCATAAGTCTCGCAGTGCAACGCCAGATACCTTTAGAGATTCGGCGAAAACATTCACGGATATTGCTATATATGCATCGGTTTCGAATTGTGTCTTCGATCAATAGTTGGGTTGCTCGGCTCCTGTGCTTGCCTCCTATGTTCCGCTTTGTTCGGCTAGGTGTGCAATGGGAGAACCACTGTGATTGTGCTTCCAGCTCGCATGGTTAAGCACCTCAGTGGAGAAAGCCGAAAACTGACTGTCACAATAAGCGTAAACTGGTCAGCGATCCGATGACTATGTTAAATGACGGGCCATTCATAACATTGGCCAAAGTGTTTATGGCTTCACCTCGGCTATCGCCGAACACTAACCTGGGGCTCGTAGCTAGCTTCCCAAGTTTAAAGCTCCTATGACTAAGTGAAAGTTATAAAGCCCGCATATCTGATTGCCTCGTTTGCGCTAACACAACCGCCTTCGGGCACCGAGACGTCGGCTAAGGGTTGTTTTGTTATTGCGAAAACACCCTGCGTAGCATCTACAATGGGGTGGAAGCCGACGATGGGCCACTTTCAACTGATAAACGGTTGCAACGGAGTCAAAATAAACATATCATCGGCATTTGTATTTAATATACAAAGGCTGCCTTCCATAATCATCGTTATAAATCCATACATATGCATCAATTTGACTTAAGATTTTGGCCAAGCTGGGTTGCCTGGCTCCTGTGCTTACCCCTACGTTCCCGATTGTTTGACTAGGCGGTAAAGGGAGCACCTCTATGATTGTTACTACCGGGTCATCCGAGTTAGTACCTCAGACTGGGTGAAGCCGAAAGCTAGCAATCTTAAAGGATCACATTGGTCAGCAACGAAAGAAGTAAATTTTTTGGTTCATTAATACCATAGAGTTCGGGAAATTTTGCCGAACTAAATCCTCAATATTTTCCTCCCATATTGATCGGAGGTGAGTTTTCATGATCATGATAAGCATGACGACCCAAAGAAAGGAACCGATAGCGGGACTATTTTCTTTGGAAGATTTTTCTTACGTTAAAATGTAATATAACATATCTCTCTGTGTACCTTTGTTTATAAAACCGCATAACCGGATTGCCTTGTTTGCTGTAAAACTTTGCCCTTATAACGACTTTATAAAGTAGGACAAACACTCCCGAGCTACTGGCCGAGGAGGTTGAAGCCGATGGTCGGTCAACAAAGTTTTGTACAATGCGGATTTGAGCATTAATGATGAAAAGTACTTGGATACATAGAACCATCACACATAAAAATTGCGAGTAAAATCCATTTACTGCAATCCATCTTTTAAACCCCTTGGGGCCTACCTTGGCGAGCTCGGATTTCGACCAGCTCTAAACACTTTTAAGAGATCTTTATTCTCTTTCCAAGAAGTTTGTGTTAAACACAACAAAATTTTCTGTCAAACGGATATCGATCCTTAATTCGGCCACCCGTGCCCACATTAAGGCTCGGGGGCTACTGGGCTTTGCGCTCATTATTTACAAATATTAAAGGGGCACATCGATCCCCTAATCTGGTGTTGCCACCCGACCAGTGTCCCGGGTGCTACTGCATTGCCTATTCAATGCAAAAAATTCAAAGTGCTCAGTGTTCGGCATAACCGAACTATGGACAAGCGTGTCTTCGGATGACAATATGTACCATATGGGACTTATCCGGCATCAAGCTGATATATCACGGCGACTTCTCACGACCCTCTCTCAGGGGCCCGTCCGCCGATCACTATTACCTCTAATATATTACACTGCGTTTTCTATTCCTATGTATGCTGCCGAGCTAGGAGTTGATCCTCAGGACAATTTCATGACCTGGGTCTCAGGGGCTACCAGGATCAGCAGTTTTATGTTTTCCTTCAGGTGCATCTCGGATTTTAGGCCGATAGACACCTTGAGGGCTACTGGAAATGCATCTCGTCAGCAAATAAATTTATACGCATCGAAAATAAAATCCGCAAACAATCAGCCCATGACCGAGGTGCTGAGCCACCTCGGAAGCAGTTCGGCATATAGCTCGGATGCAAGTGGCTGGCTCCTTAGAGGGCATTTCTAGCATTAAGCTCGGCTAACACTTTTTTGAACAAAGGTGATCTATGACACCTTGGACATAGTCCGGCGTTAGAGATTGGACATAGTCCGGCGTTGGAGCCCGGATATAGTCCGGCGCTGGAGCTCGGATGCAGTCCGGCGTTGGAGCCCGGATACAGTCCGGCGCTGGAGCTCGGATGCAGTCCGGCGTTGGAGCTCGACTATAACAATACTCTTCAGATACAGTCCAACGTTGGAGTTCGGATACATTCCGGTGTTGGAGCTCGGAAGCGGTCCGGCATTGGTGCTCGGCTGCAAAAGATACCTCGAAATGCAGTCCGACGTTGGAGCTCGGATGCAAGAGGACACTGCCGCCCGGGAACAACTTCAAACCCGGGGTGGGCGTAAAAATAACAAGGCATTGATAAAAGCCGATAACTTAAAGGGGCTCCTTGGATACCCGACATATAAACCCTTCGGATGTACTTTGGCGATCCTCAAGATCGAAGATAAGAAGATTTGTTGAACCAGTTTTCAAGACCGACGACCGAAGATGAAGAACAGTTCGGAAGAATCGACGAGCGTCCCCAACTTGAAGACCGGTTTAGGGGGCTACTGACGGTGTCCTGGACTAGGGGGTACTCACCACGTCGTCTCCCGACCAGCTGGATCGGGCCGAGGACCCCCATGGCGGTTCACTATTGGGCCAGTTCGGACAGTCCATGCCGCATACAAGGAGGATTCTACAAGACTTGGCGCCCAAGACAAGGACTCCTCTAAAACCTAGGCCTATGGTGCATATATAAACCGAGGCCAGGCTAGTCCATAGACAATCTGATATTCATTACTACAATCTCGTGGTAGATACATGTACTCTGTACTACACCCATATGAGTACAATCAAAAGCAGCATGTAGGGTATTATCTCATCAAGAGAGCCTGAAGCTGGGTAAAACCCTGTGTCCATGTTACCATCGCTCCAAGACGCCTAGCTTAGGACCCCTACTACGAGATACGCCAGATATAGAACCGACAGCCCCCAAGGGCTGGCTCATCACTATGTGATGGGTCAGGTCTTCAATGAGGCAAGTTAAAAATGACCTTGCATTAGCCCCCAAGTGTCGGGTCATATGCCTGCAGCGACTTGGGACTATTCCTTCGATTATAGAATAAATCATATCCACTCTCTAGACGATATTGCTAAATGCTTTGCATATCAATATTGAACCATGCTCTCTGTTGGTATTTTTGGATGAAGGAATAATAGACATTGCTCTGATGGGGCCTTCGAAAAAGCTCAATCATCCAACACTGGTTATGATAACCGTAGTGAAAATTCTAGCCATGTTTGGCTATTAAAGATTTGAATAATATGACCCGATATGAAAACCTCAATCCTTCAATACTGGTTATGACAACCATAATGAAAAATCCGGCCATGTTTGGCTATTAAAGATTTGAATGTATAACCCAGTTTAAAAACCGGTGCTTGATATGCAACTCTAATTAATATTTGTCCTTTGAACAATTCACTACAAAAAAAGACACATCCGTGACATTTTGGGCCGAACAAAAAAAAATTCTGTCATACTTATGACACTTCTATGACAATAATTGTGACAAAACACGGTATTATCATAGATGTGGTGGGGTCCTACTTCTATGACAAAAAATCATGACAGAAAATGGGCTTTTCATCCTGGGCGGGCCGGAGACGCAACTGCATGACATTCCTTGGGCCGTCCATGACAGAAAAAACCGTGGTAGAAGCGAGGGCGAGGAAACTATCGGGGTGGTCCCGGTTACGGTGGGTGGTCGGGGCCGAGCGATGCGTGTTTCTCTCGTACACGCACGCGTGTGGGTGCGAGGTGTTGGGCTCTAACTGAACCCGAGCGAGGCGTTGGGCTCTAACTGAACCCGAGCGATTGCACTGGAGGCTATGCGTTACTGAACCCGAGCGATCGATCGATGGTTGTTAACTGAACCCGATCAAGCGATTCCTTCGCTAATGCTGCTAACTGAAGCCGATCGATGCTGCCTCTGGATGAACAGTGAGCGTTGCTGGGGGGTTTGGATGAACAGTTCCCGATGGGGGTGGATGAACAGGACCCCATGGTGTTGCCTCTGGATGAACAGTGAGCGTTGCTGGGGGTTTTGGATGAACAGTTCCCGGTGGGGGTGGATGAACAGGACCCCGATCGTTCGAGCCGGTTGGGGCTGGATGAATAGGACCCCGTGGAGGGCAGGATGAACAGGACCACCCCGTGGAGGGCAGGATGAATAGTAGATGGTGGAGGGCTGGATGAACAGTAGCCCATGGAGGGGTGGTTGAACAGGAGCCCGTGGAGAGGGCTGGTTGAACAGTAGCCGGTGGAGTAGCATGCGGTGGAGGCTGCATGAACAGGAGCCCGTGGATGAACAGTCGCAGGTGGAGGCTGGAGGAGGTCGACGGTGGATGAACAGTAGCCCGTGGAGGCTAGAGGGGGTCGATGGTGGAGATGAACAGTATCCCACGGAGTCCCGTTTTGCGGTACGCCACACCCATCCCGATGAACATGACCCCCGTTTCGACCGTACCGCTCCAACACAAGTCCGTTTCCTCCGTTTTGCGGTACGCCACACCCCTCCCGACCCCCGTTTCGACCGTAGGAGGTCCGTTTCCTCCGTTTTGCGGTACGCCAGATCCCTCCCGATGAACAGGATCCCGTTTCGAATGTGACCGGTCGAACACAAGGCCGTTTCCATCGGCTGTTCCGACCAAGCCCTCCCGATGAGCACGACGACGCATTCCGTTCTGACCCAGCCGGTTGGCTCCCCCTGAACACGAAGACGACGTTGTTGCTCCGTTCTGACCCAGCCATGTACACGAGCCCTGGCCGTACGTACGCGCGAGTAGGCGTTCGAGACCCCGCCCTATTTACGTACGTGGTCGTATTTACTTTCTTGCACCCTGGCCGATGTACGTACGTGTACATGCTACGTGTGTGCATCTACTACGACACATGCGCGCCTCTACATTGACCAGTATGTACGTACACGTTCGCGACCAGAATGACAACGCTACATACGCTTCGACCAGGTGGGTCCTGACTATCAGGCACTTCCTTGCGTGCGAAGATGTAGCTGGTGGGTCCCAGCAGTCAGGGGGGAATGTTTTTTTTTGCAAAATACGGTGGCCCGTCTGGTGGGTCCCCGCTGTCAGGTGGAGGAATAGTTATTTTGCGCGTAATAAGAAGGAACTTCCTTGCTGCGGCCGTGGACCCAGCTGTCAGCCTCTCCAGGTACAGTACTCTTCCGATGGAAGTCGTTCCTTGACCACGTTGACCACGCCGCGCTGAGAGCACCAGGGCGGTGGACGACGGCGAGGCCTAGGAAGGGGACGACACGGAGCCGGGGAAGACGCGGCAGTGGAAGCCCACGCGGAGAGGAGTACGAGGGTTCACTGGTTCGGCTGCGGTGTGAGGCTGCCGTCGCCGCAGGGCCTGGCCAGCGGTGGGAATAGTAGGTGGCGGTGAGGTCTCCGCGGCAGCACAGCCGGCCATGGGAGGCAGGATCATGCGGCACGACCGGCGCTGCTTTGGGTGGCTGGAGCAAGAAGACCAGGAGGTTGAAGAAGCACTACGGCCGTTGGATGGACATCGTACGGTCACTGGAGCTAGAATCGTTCATATTGACTAAGTTGACAAAGCACTTCGTCCCCGTCAACTTAGTAGGCCCACAAGTCCGCCACCCACCAAGGTGGGTCCCAACTAGCAGGGGGAGTATTCATTTTTTTGTGCGTAATAAGGAGGCACTTCCGGTGGGTCCGAGCTGACAGCGGGGGGAACGTTTTTTTGCGAAATATGGTGACCCGTCCGGTGGGTCCCAGCAGTCAGGGGGAAACGTTTTTTCGGAGAATACAGTGGCCCATCCGGTGGGTCCCTGGTGTTAGGTGGAGGAATCATTATTTTCCATGTAATAAGGAGGCACTTCTTTGCTGCGGCTGTGGACCCAGCTGTCAGCCTCTCCACGTACGGTACACTTCCGATGGAAGTCGTTCCTTGACCACGTTGACCACGCCGCGTTCCGTTGCATGCATGCGTCCATGGGCGTGGTGCGTCCCCACTGTCAGCCTCTCACGTACAGTCATGTTCCGATGACTCTCGGTTGTTGACCACGTTGACCACACCGTGCCGAGCGCACCAAAGGCCGGTGGACGACGGCGAGGCCCCAAACTAGAACGACCCGGAGATGGGGAAGACGGGGCAGTGGAGTCGCAGATGGAGAGGAGTGGGAAACTTGACTGGTTCGGGTGCGCGGCAGCACAGCCGCGGTGCCGCCCACGGGAGACAGGAGCAAGAACAGAGGTTGAAGAAGGAGCACGGCTGTTGGATTAACATCCAACGGTCCAGCTGCTAGAATCATTTGTTGATTAAGTTGACAAAGCCCTGCTTACACGTCCGCTTAGTAGGCCCACAAGTCAGCCACCAAATCTGACGGGTCCCAGCTGTCAACGGGAGGAATAATTTTTTCGCATAACATGGAGGCACTTCCTTCTGTGCGAAGATACAGCTGGTGGGTCCTAGCTGTCAGGTCGAGGAAACATTTTTTTTCAGCTTAATAAGGAGGAACTTTCCTTGCGTGCGACCATGGACCTCGTGGGTCCTAGCCGTCAGGCTCTCCACGTACAGTCCTCTTCCGATGACTCTCGTTTGTTGACCACGCCGCACCGAGCGCAGCGAGGCAGTGGACGAAGGCGAGGCCCGGACGGGAACGACTCAGAGATGGGAAGACGCGGCAGTGGAGTCACAGATTGAGTGGAGGAGAAGGGTTATAACTGGTTCTGGTGCGGCGTGGGGCTGCAGTCGGTGGAGAATAACAGGAGGTGTGGAGGGGTGGAATGATAGCCTGGCCGGCGGTGGGGTAGCGCTTCGCAGCAATGCGTGCTAAGCAGAGCCGTCGAAGGCCGGACCAGGCGGTCCCGGCGACGCTGGAGGAAGAAGACGAGAGATTGAAGGTGCATGCCGACCAAGTTGACAACGCCCTGCGTAGGCTTCGACCTATTGGCCCACATGTCAGCCTGCAAAAATGTGGCATATATTTAACCCATGTTTTCTAGAATGTATAGTCCATTTGCTTGGCTGGGTGAACAAATAATTTCGCGTCAGTGCGGCCCATTTATATTATCTAAGAAATCCCAGCCCATTTGCACTTCCTTCAAATACACGAATTAGCTGGGCTCGTTATATATATAATGTTATGTTAGAAGGAGCAATTAATATCAAAAATAAACTGGAGAGGCACATTTTTATATACATAATTAACAAATTAGCAAATTATTGCTCAGCATAAAAATGAGCGCATTATTATTACATTGGTCCTTAAAATCTTCGCAAGCTTTTGTACGCAATCACAAGGATTTTCCTTGCATGTGAGTCAAAAACAACCAGGATTTTCCTTGCCAACTTCTGTTAAACATTTACTTTTATAAGTTAATAACATGTGGGATGTTTTCATAATGTATATATAAGTCTCTATAAAATATACGATAATAGTAATAATATAAATATATATAATGTGGTTAAAAAAATACATTGGGCTGCCGATCTTTAAGAAAAAGCCCATAGGCCGGTATGGACCTCAAAAAATAAGTGGAAACCACTGTCACCCATATGTCGTGGGCTACGCATGTTAAAATACAAAACCTAGGCCTAGCTGATACTTGTTCGCCCTCTGGAAAAAATGATACCAGATCCCCGAGCGAACTGGATTATAGAGGGGGCCGGCGGCACGACTGAAGAAGCACATCAGGAGAGATTTTTTTTCTTCAGTGGATGGCTCTCGATGGCGTTTTTTACTTGCCTCTGCACCATACAACTTGTATTTTTAGCCTCCCAGTCCGTGGTGGACCAGCAGCCCATTTGCTGGGCGGGCCAACCTACAGAAACCAGCACTCGATTTTTCATCAAGCCCCAAAAACAACGCAGTACTATGTTTGTTTTGAGGCCAAAAACATTACGGCAGGGGTTGAGCGAGGGAGGGGGCAAGACAGAGGAAAAAGATTAAAAAGAGCTGATGCGCCGTTGCTACCCTAACAAAGCAGGTGAAATTCTTCTCGGGAAGAAGGTGTGTCGTTGACACCCACACGTCACATACCCCACAGTAGGCATACTAACAAGTTCACACACAAGCACAGCAGAAAAGGTAAACATTCGTATAGAACTCAGGTTCACAGGACACGTTCATATTCATAGCCAACATTCACTATCAACAACTCAAAAGATTCATATATACACAAGTTGAGCATGTCTATGGATCCAAATGGTTGATAGATCACACAACAATATTCATAGATAATTCACAAAAAGATTCAGATATACACATGTTCAGTATGTTTATGCATCCAAATGATTGAGATCACAACCAATATGATCCCTAGATGAACTTTAATTACCTAGGGTACATACTGGTAAATGGTGTTCAGTCGGAGGTACTTCTTGCTAAAATTAATGCTTGTACGAGTAAACTTTCGAGTACATAAGAGGTAGCACAGACAATCTGAACTTTGCTTGTAGGTTTATCTTCAAATAGTGGCCTCGTGCCAAGGGAGGTTTGAGCAACTTGGCCACTAATTTCATCCAACTAGTTTACTGGCTCATCTTGGTCCTGTAGCTCGCCAAAATTCTACATGCAGACTGGTAAATGGTGTTCAGTCGGAGGTACTTCTTGCTAAAATTAATGCTTCTACGAGTAAACTTTCGAGTACATAAGAGGCAGCACAGACAATCTGAACTTTGCTTGTAGGTTTATCCTCAAATAGTGACCTCGTGCCGAGGGAGGTTTGAGCAACTTGGCCACTACTTTCATTCAACTAGTTTACTGGCTCATCTTGGTCCTGTATCTCGCCAAAATTCTACATTGCGGACGAGAAAGGAGGCGGTTGAGAAATAGAACCACCCAAATTTTTTGTGCAGTTCAACTGAAATGGAGCATCTCTGGCGTGCATACTGATTAAGTGCCAGATGAATATACGCGTCAACCAACTTGTCTGGAATCTTTAGACTCCATGCCATACAGTTCGCTACCATATGTGCAGATAACCAAAAGGCACAAGTTGGGACCAAAGACTGGACTGCGTTTTTTTGGGCTATGCGCCAAGCAATATTTTCGGCATTCACTCTCCTAATACTTGGAGTTTGACAATTGGTTGACGCCGGTTGATACTCGAATGAATATAGGCACTTCTTCTTGTCAACATTGATGCTTGTCTGAGTGAACTTTGGAGTACATAGCTGCAGCATAAGTACCTGTCCATCTGATCTTTTTGTGCAGTTCTACTGAAATCACCCGATGTAATGATTTGCCTGCGAGTTCAGGCTCCAAGTTACTCCTTTATGAAATCGGCAAACAGTAGCACAATACCAAATTACCAATACATACGACAAGCACAATAATCAGGATAAAGACCGGTACCAACCTGTGTGAGGTATCATATCAATTACTATTTCCTTTGACTGGAAGTCGAGATAAGCCAAGCGACTGACAGCAAAGGAAGAATGCAAGACGAGATTAGCGACTAACAGGAAAGGAAGGAAGCTGTTGAGGCAATGAAGCACCCATAGTTTTTGTGCAGCTCCACCAAAATCGAGCATCCCTGTTGGCACATATATTGAGAGAGTGAGATTACTGTACTAGCGGGACTAGTTGATGAAACATACACTAACAAATAGAAGCACCCTCATTATCTTAATGGGTAAAGTTAGCATTCCCTCCCTGCTCCACCACATGATTCACCTCATAGACAAACATACACACGTACATGATTCAGCATAGGGTGCTACTAACTCCGACAGGAAAATTAGGCAGCAATAAATTAGTGGTACTTAAGTACTCCTAATTAATTAAGTGAGACAGCAGAAGTGGAAGTGCTCCCTGGAGAATCGTCTCACATGTAAGGTAGTCGTTGCCGGAGCCCTTGAATGGCCTCGACTGAGGCCTCTGGCTTCAACAAGATCGCCTTGGCACTGTTTACTCTTCTTCTTCTTCCTCTTCATGCTCTGTTTCTCAGTCTCCTCACCAGTTGGTGAAACCAAGTACATGATTGGACTTCTATTTCAGAATTGGTTTTGTCAGTGAGGGAGTACAAGTGTACTAGTAAAAAATAGCATTATTTTCTCATGGCAGTCGCAAAATAGAGATGAACACATGCATTAAATATCATTCTTACCTAAAGGAAGATTATGGTGCCAATATGGATGATGAGGATTGGAACACATATCTCCCTTTGTGTAGTTCCACCGAAATGAACCAACTGTTCCATTCTGACATTCCAGTTAAATAGCACAAAAGTCACTTCTTTTAAGAAGAGTTTTGTGCAGTGCACCAAAAGGTCACAACAGCAACCAGGTGAAATGGATATCCCTGTTTGCACAAAAAGCTACAGAGGAAACAGTCAGAGTCTCAAACAATTACAGGAAAAAACATTTGGCTAAACTTGTCATGGCTTATAACAGTGGCATGGCTTCATTTTTACCAGGGGCATTAGATTATGAACAGCTAAATATTTGGTATAAGGGCATTGGACAGTGGGTGCACCAGCAGTCCAGCACCATGTACCTAAACAGGGGCATAAAGTGGTGATTCATAGTTTGTTGCCCCGAGAAACAAACATCCAAGAAACATATCTGGGTTGGTCCCATTTTTGCTCACTCTAGCCACCTACTCCTATGTGTGGATAGCAAATCTAGTCCTGGTCATACCACTGTGTACAACGTTACCCCTATATTTCCCTTTTCGACCAAGAGACCGGTTGGATGACCAGTCTGTACTACTTTCACCCCCTTTCCTTCCTGTTTGTACCAAGTCCGATGTAGTACATACTAAATTCCCCCACCCCCACTTTATTTCTTGTTTGAACCAAGTACAAGATTCGACTCCATGAAGTAGCTTTACCTCTAACAATAGAAGAAAAAAAATAGGTGACGTTGGACCATCCGATCGAGAGGGGCTGGGAGGTAGAAAATGATGCACATGTAGTGACGTAGAGAGCTGGGGAAGTAGAGCTAAGGCGGTTTTGAAGGAAGATATACCCGATCCGCCCACACTAGGGCAATGACGAAGGGATCGGAGGACCTCGTGCGCCGGTGCTCGGCCAGAGATAACAGTGCGGCCGGCGGTGGGTCTCCTCCCTCGCTGTCGACGACGGCCTAAACGCTGCCCCTCCTACCCTTCACCGGCGAAGGGGGATACGTCCGGATCTGTAACCAGCGGTGAGGATAGAAAGACAGTGTTTTTTGAAGGGAGAAAGACAGTGTTACCACCCCTCTCTTGTTTAGATCTGGAGAGGATGAGAGTGTGTGAATAGAGCACCCTAGCAAGCAAGCGCGGAGGCTCCGGCCTATATATACGTAGTGGGGTAGTTTTCCTTTTTCACTCCATCAAAACAATCGTTTAAAAGTGTGTACTACGTGCCAGGTCACCGTTTTTTTAGTTGTTGATTGTTTTTTGAGATAGCTACCCGCTTGTTCCAAGTGGTGTTACGGTGTGCCAGGTCGCACTTTTTTTAGGGTGCCAGGTCGCGCTTTGTATCGTTCAAGTCTGGTACAAGTCCCTCCATTAAATGAACAACCACCCCCTCGTAAAAATTGTGAACAAGCCCACGGCTAAAATTATCGGAAACGTGCATGAGCGTGGTGGCTGGAAGGACTAGTAGGAGCTTTCGCTACACGCTTCTTGACGGCGGCGAACTTGTGGATGGAGTTGACCATCATGTCGTCCATGCGAGAGGCGAAGCCGGCGTCGGCGAGGGCTATGACGCCGGTGGTCGCCAGCACCGTCTGGAAACGCTGCGCGGTGCAGGGCCGCAGGCCGGCGCCTTGGATGATTTGGCACAGCCGACTGCCGCTCGCGACCATCGCCTCCATAGGTGCTTCTTGCTTATGGTCACTTGGTCTTGGATTGGAGTGAGCAGTGTTGCGCAGTGATTGAGAAAGAACATTTATTGTCAATCTAACCCTGCCATCCATACACCTCTTTGGTTTAGAGTTAGTTCAGGGTTAGAATCTAACTCTAAACTCTAACTGAGTTAGTAGAGTTCTCCTCGTCTTGGTTCATCACCATCATACTTTCCCCATTTCTGTGTGTTTAGTATCCTGTGAATCAAAGAGGCCCTTGGACTGGTTTAGGTCCGGTAGTTTTTTATAAATGTGTTATGTCCAAAATTTAATGAACATGCTCCAGTTTCTACGAAAATAATCCGGTTTCATGTAGTAATTCATTTATTTATTTATTCTTCTGCGGGGGGTTTGCATGTAATTCGTGAGGTCTGAAATGTAAAGTACCCCGGCATATGCTCCAAGTTGTGCATTTACTACGACCCAGATGCTCTATGTCCCACATGTCGGCGAAAGGGTGCACGTGGAAATAGCCTAGGAGTACATATAGGAGGATAAATGCGTGAAAAAATATGTACGGTGAAGCGTAGCTGCGGTTCGAAAACGAGACCTAAAGTGATGACAGGTATAGGTCGCACGCACCCAACTAGTGGTAGTACTAGACATACGACTGCTTTTTCCCTTAAAAAAGAGGTACGAGTGCTCAGTACTCCTATTCTATCAACGCGAGTCCCATCTGACAACAGCGTCTGTGCTGCAGCTAGCTCTTCTCCCTCGTTACCCTCTTCTAATTCTAAACTCAGCCGACGCCCGATGGGCGGGGTGGGGATTTGCCGATGGTCGGTTTGCTCAACTGCGGCCCCACCTCATAGTGAAAATGTTACTACTGGAATAAAAATGCCATATACTCCTATACTAATAAAACATTAAGGCCACGAGGCGATGCAGTGCTGGTTACAGGAGGCAAGAAGAAGAGATGCATCCATCGACGACGTCCACCTCCTCGACTCAGGGCGCCGGCCCACCGAACGGCGGCTAAGTAGCAGCGGCTTTCGTGGCCAGGTCGACGTGCTTCTGAACAATGGCGACCAAAGATTCCAGCCGCTGGAAGAAGACCAATGTCTTTTTGTCCTCGCTGGCCTTGTAGTGGCCTATGTAGACGATTTCCTCGTAGACGTGGATGTGCAGGTCGACGGTTTCTTGCATGGCGAGGCGCTGCGTGACGAGCGCGGGCTCGAGGTGCACATTCTTCATCGCGACCTCCGGCAACTGCAGGGCCACCAAGGTTGAAAGAGTTCGTCACCATGGAGGCCGATGAGGGTGGCAGGCAATGAGGAGCCTAGGCGCGCGGGCTGGAGCAGTACGGCAAGGTCGTCTGCCCGCTTCTTGACGGCAGCGAACTTGCGGATGGAGTTGACCATCATGTCGTCCATGCGAGAGGCGAAGCCGGCATCGGTGAGGGCTACGACGCCGGCGGTCGCCAGCACCGTCTGGAAATGCTGCGCGGTGCGGGGCCGCAGGCCGGCGCCTTGGATGATTTGGCACAGCCGACTGCCGCTCGCGTCCATCGCCTCCATAGGTGCTTCTGGCTTCTAGTCACTTGGTCTTGGATTGGAGTGAGCAGTGTTGTGCAGAGACTAAGGAGTAGATGGATTGGAGTGGTGGGGCGCCTTTATATGAGAATCCAAACTCTGTTGCATTCACATCCTGCTGGCTCTATTCTGCTTCTCCAATTAATTCCCTCTGCATGTAGACTAATTTGAGGATGCATCATTGACCGTTCAACATCTCGGGAACCGCTACCCTCTCCCTCCTTGGCATTCAAGCACCTATGGAGGCGACTGCTGCTCGCGTCTATCGCGTGTCAGGAGACGTTCCCGTCGACGACGAGGTGCCTATGGTGACTTCGTAAATTTCAAGATGATAGTACTAGTATACTCAATATTGTGCATCGCGACCAAGGCCGAGAGGAAAACGAGAGAACTACGTATTTATTTACGGTGTAGATTCACTCATTTTGCTCCATATGTACTCCGTCTCGGTGTAGTCTAGTCACTTGTTGAAATCTCTAGAAAGGAAAATACTCCTTTTTGGTTTACAGGGCTATACTAGCAAGTACTTACTACAATAGTGGGCTCACATAGCAATTTTGTCTCATGCAAGAGCCTGGCTAATGCGTGCTCCAAGGTTCGCAACTGCCATGTTCGGGTTGCACTTGGATCTTCGCCTCTTCGAGAAGACGAACAATGATGTTACTACTACTACTTCTAAAGTATCGAATCCACTGCTGCATGTTCGTCCACCGCGAGCGGGAGGGATAGCTTGTTGTAGTACTATATAAGCAAAAGCATGTCCTCGTCTGCGAGCCACCGTGCGCATGGGCGAGGGAGAAGGCGTGTAGTAGTAAAATCAAGCTTCTCCTCGTTGTACGAGTTGACGCGACACATCATAGCACTGGCCCCAGATGGTTGCCTCTAAACTTGGCTGAAAGACCCGCAGTGTACAATACTCCATTTGCTGCAACCTCTAACATTTACCCCACCACAAATTAAAATATATATTCCTGTCTTGACCAGATGAGCGTGCAAACTAGAATCACCAGGATGACAGGTAGGGCCAGAAGATAATTTTAATCAAAAGAATATAGCATGGAGCCGACCCCAACGATTTTAAGCTTACAGGCACGATACACGCTATCCTAGACTAGTCTACACATGAAACTGCCACACGAGCGTCTGGGCTGCGCTTGGCTCTTCGCCTCTTCAGGAAGTCGAACAAAATGATGGAGTACTACTACAGTGGAGGAGTACTACAGTATGCTTCTGGCCATCTGACACCGATTGAACTGCTGCATGTCCACCGCGTACAGGAGGGAGAGCGTGTAGCGAACGGAAGCTTCTCCTAGTCCTGCCAGCCACCACGCTCATGGGCGAGGGAGGGGCGCAGCTTCATTGACTTACTGCTCCTTCCTTTGCATCCATGACAGGTGGGCCCAACAGGTCGGTGGCCCACCTGTCATGCAGCCAAAGGCAGGTGCGATTAAGGCGAGAGGGCGTTGTAGTAATCAAACTTCTCGGTCTTGTACGAGTTGATGCGACACATCAAAGCACTGCACTCGATATATTTCAATAATTTGCGTTTACCGTTGATTTAATTACAATGCATGCATGCATGTCATGACTCTCCTTTTGATACTTGCATGTGTTGATTTAATGCACCTTGAAGTAGTATGAATATGTGACGGTAAAGCTTTGTAATGCCCCGGCCCTAATAAAGCGAGAGATGGTTGTGGACGAGGAGGGCGAGATCATGCAGACGGAACAGGACCCGACGATGGAGCTCTCTATGGTCTCGATGGACCTCACCTTGCTCCACTCCCCCTTGTGCATCCGCCCCTTGAAGCCTCCAGTGTATGAGGTTCGAATACACCTCATCCGTTCGGCTGATCGATCAAGGTGCAGGTTTCTTGATTGATGTGTTGTTCGATTGATTTGTGCGGTGCAAGGGAGGGCACCTGGCTTGCGCGGATTGCCGCGTTGAGCGCCCCGGGAACCAGTGGCAGTGCCAGAAGTGTGAGCACGGCAGTGGCTTCGATGTGCGGAACACGGCAGTGGACGCCGTCCTCTCCTCAGTGAGGGTGGAGTGCCCGCACGAAGGCTGTGGGCTCTACGTCACTTACCACAAGCTCGCCGATCACCAGAGCGTGTGTCCGCTCGCGCCCTACAAATGCCCCGTGCCCGTCTGCGGCTACGAAGGCCCGCCGCCGTGGCTCTCCCACCACATCAGCATCGTGCATCCCATGCCCGTGCACAGGATCCAGTACGGCAAGGCGCTCCAGCTGCAAGTGCCACTGTCGGAGCCACGGCTCTTGCTGTTCGCGGAGGAGGACGGCCGCGCGTTTTTCTTGGTCGGCGGCGTGCTCGACATCGGCGCGCCTATCGCCGTGTCGGTAGTCTACATCAGAGCGGGGGCATCCCCACTGCCGCACTACGTGGCCAAGCTGTGGGCGAACGGCCCGCCGAGGGAGCCCAAAGGCAGGACCGACGCCGTCAAGGTGGAAATGGAGGTGACAAGCAGCAGGGATCCCGGCGACGTCGCTGTGCAGGAGCTGACCTTCTTCACAGTTCCGCCCAAGCTCCTGGCCGGGGCTAAGCGGGTGTCCCTCCACATTCAGATTGACAAGCTCACGTCCTAAATGATTCTACAGTGCCTTCTGTTTATCTTAGTAATATGCTAATATAGGGGTTAGCTCGGTCTACTTTAGCTTAAGAGATGGTGGGTTTTGGTGGCGATGCAGCAATTATCTCGACATCAGATCAGCGGTGAAAGTATTTCGAACAGTCGAATGGATATTTTGTGTCTGTTGGATATAAAGATCCTTTGGGTAAGAAGTAACAGCTTATATGCTTTTTTCGAAACGGAACAGCGATACTAGTATAATTTTTGTTGACATGCACTAATATTTTCGAAACAGACGTTGGGCTATAGCTAGAAGGGCGGTTGGGACGCAGCATCGGCCCATACCGCGGTGACCCCCGATTGGGACGCACCGACTATGGATTTTCTCCCTCGCCGATGTCAACCGCATCTACGCAGAACATTGTTCCCTTCCCCCAGCTGTGGGATCAGGCCGGATATGTGACCAGCGTTGTGGCCACCATCGTTCTATGCTTGTGAAGAGAGCAACCCAAGCAAGCAGGCTTGTAGCTTAGGCTCCTGCTAGTGTATATATAGTGGTTTTCTTTTTCTCTCCATATCAACCATTTTATATTGCGTACGTGTCATTCAAGAGTGAAATGATGGTTGCTTCTTCCGACTAACTTACTGTGTGATTTGACTGCTCCTTTAGTGGCCCCTACACGTACTCCCCCTACGTGTATGCAACAGTCACATGTACACATGGATGCAAAAACGCGCACGACGCCCTAATGCATGCATGTCCGAGCACACGACGGAACACACACGGTCATGCTCAAGTGCTCAACCTACACGTGCATGCACACACATACTCAGCCAGGGTGAGCTAGTGACCGTATAAACACCGGAAAATGTATATATTGAGTGCAATGAGCGTATTATGAAGTCCACTGACCATATTTTTACAAATATACAGTGACAGACAGTGTATTTATCTCGTTTGAAATTAAGCCATATTAACCGGAGAGGAGGCAGCATGGACTAGCATTACTTTGATGTGTCCCGTCAACTTGCCGAACGAGGAGAAGCTTGCAGGACGGGAGAAGCTTGCGCGCGGTGGCTCGCAGGACAAGGAGAAACTTTTGACTAATGCAAGTTGTCCTTCGCTCAGGCGGTGGATGTGCAACAGTTAATTCGGTGTCAGATTGCCAGAAGCATACACTATACTAGTACTATTATTGTTGCACTTCCCGAAGAGGCGAACAGCCAAGCGCAAAGTTTACTAGTACTACTACTATAGTCTATAGAGGTACTATACTAGTACTAGGAACCGGATGGAGGAGCGTCTGCACTCTTATTATATTTTTAAAATGTGATAAAGCAATCTTCAACACATTTGGTTCTCTTCGAGGGTTCTCGCATGTGATAATGGAAGTTGATTGCATGGAACACTCGCCACAATTCTCACTTAATTCTGGCTCATATCCTGTTACAAATAGGAGCGCTCGGTAATATTTCCTCTTTTTTTTGTTATTCAGCATGTAAACAGGTCAGCGAACCGTGCTTGCTGCACTTTGAATGTGGCCGAGAGCTGGCTTGATGTAATACCTCGCTTCCTACTTCTTTTTTTGCGTGGTACCTCGCTTCCTAGTGACTAGTGTCTTGGCTGATCGTCCTAAGAATGCTTATATATGAATAAAGCTCTCTCATTTACCCGCAAAAAAGATTAAGCCATATTAACCGGAAAGGAGGGAGTATGGACTAGCACTACTTGTTGATGTGTTCCGTCAACTCGCAGAACGAGGAGAAGCTTGCAGGACATGGTGAAGCTTGCTTACACCTTTTGACTAATGCAACGTACCCTCGCCCAGGCGGTGGACATGCATCAGTTCATTCGGTGTCAGATTACCAGAGGCATACACTGTAGTACCGAACATGCGGAGTACCATCATTGTTCGACTTCACGAAGAGGCGAAGAGCCAAGTGCAAGGTTTAGTAGTACGAGTAGTACTACTACTAGAACCACACGGTGGAGCCTTTGTACTCTTATTTTTCTTAATCTTTGATAAAGTACACATTTATTCCGGAGAAGGGCGGAAGACGGCAGCCCAACATGTAATGTTGATATCGATCAACCATGCTCGAATATATCTTGGCCTCCGTGCAAGCCCGTCTGTGTGTTCTCGCTCCTCGTCTCTCTCAAGGAACGGCGGGTTGGCCATTTTACCGTCAACTGAGATCGGTTTGCTCACACTCCGGTCCCACATGTCAGTGATATGCCAAGAGGAGGTGCGTTGACCGACTGGCCATACGCGTACTTGGTTTTGCACCTTCATACTACTCCTCCCTCCGTCACAGTTTACAGGGCGCGCTTCATTATGATGCATTTCTCTCAATGCATTTCCACCACCAGAGAGACTTTAGACGCGTTTGGTTTAATGCTCAATTAATTAGGGCGTGGTAACCGCAATTTTCTCTCGATGTAGTACTACGGAGTGGAGTAAGTGCACGCATGTGTGTACCCGGGGTGGAAGCACTGCATGCATGTGCGTACGCATTATTTCCTCTAGTAATAGACGCCGTGCTATAACTACCAATGCTATTTTTCATGCCGATCGCTAGTCGCCTTGGTCCCAAAGATTTTCTCTTTTTCTGAAGCGCGCTCTATAAACAGTGACGGATGGAGTAGTATGAGCGGATTCAAAGAAGAGCATATTGATGGTTGCTTCTTCCGAGCAACTTACAGTGGGAAAGGTGGGGCTTATGATTTGACTGCTCATTACTCACTATTAATGCGGCGCAACGACCGGTCCGAGTCTCCCATGCGGCTGTGCACTACCCCCTCGGTTCTTAAATATACTCTGGAGTATTTGTCTTTCTAGAGATTTCAACGAGTGACTACTCAAATATTTGTCTTTTTAGAGATTCAAATGGACTACTACATACGGATGTATATAGACATATTTTAGAGTGTAGATTCACTCATTTTGCTCCGTATGTAGTCACTTGTTGAAATCTCTAGAAAGACAAATATTTAGGAACGGAGGGAGTACACATACGAAGCAAAATGAGTGAATCTACACTCTAAAATATGCCCATTTGAAATTTGTAAAAAGACAAATATTGTTGATGACAGTTGCGACGACAAAAAAGAAGCATATTCCTTGTCCCAAGGGAAGATAACAACACGGTTGTGTTTGTCTAAAACGGTGTGAGGACGAGATTGCAATATGGAAAGTACGCCGGACGAGCTACGTTTTGTGCAAAGAACTATGGAAGATCCACATGTAGCGACGTGGGAAGACGGGCAGTGGAGCAAGGCCGGAGGGGATACCTGGAGGTCGTCGGGATGTAACTAGGTGAGCGGCGGCGGGCGGAATCTGCCCATACTGCGGCAGCGAGCAGGTGGCGTAGGCCCTACTACGCCGGAGCTTGGTCAGAGAGAACGGCGTGTACCGCAGATCGGGACGTGCTGCCTCGGCGCCGTCGAACGGAGAAACGATGCACGTCCTCCCTTCCCGCCGGCGGACGGGATGCGGCCGGATCAGTGACCAACGGTGAGAGAGAGTGAGAGGCCACCGCAGCCTTGTGTGATATACTCTGAAGAGAGACAAACCAGGCAGGGAGGCTCCATTGTATATAGTGGAGCGGACTACCTTTTTCTCCATAAAAATCGGTTTATATTCTGTGTACGTGCCATTGAGCGATATAACTTTATTTAAAAATAACGCGCCAACGCATCAAGTCAAACTTTGTTTCGTGCACGCGTGCTACACGACCTCCGCAGGTAAACAACCGCTACACGTGTTCAAATTAGCACGTGGGCTGCCATTTCATACTAAAATGAGCTCCACCGTGTACCCGCGTGGGTGTGGCTGGGCACGAAGCATGAGTACGTGCACGGTGCACCTATTCTCTTCTTGTATACGTACACCACCTATGTGGGGTTGTGTGAGAGAGATACAAACGTAGAGAGATATAGTGTGTGGGTTCGTGAGAGTTTTTTTAGTGGGGGGGGGGGTCAATCAAAAAATGTAACATATGCAATGTGTGTGAAATAGAGTCCTGGATATATCATATATATAGAGGGGGCGATCCACGAGAAGAGAGTGGAGGTATCATCGACTTGAGGTGTCCATAGAATCGAAGAGAGGGATGATGTGTGTGTCTGGGTGTGCGCGCGCGGTCGATAAAGAGTGCCATTGAATTTGTGTGTGCCCATGTCAAAGATATAGAGTGGCTGGCCTACTAGAACGAGAGAGGGGACAGGTGCAGTTTGTCTCTGTGGCATGGATACCTACCTACAGCGCTCGACTATCGGTGTGTGGTGGGGGAGGGGAGGGAGGCCTAATTAACTATAGAGCTACAATGGCTGGTATATGTGTGGAGGAGGAGAGAGGCCTACCTCATGTATTAAGGGAGATCGGTCAACATCCATGCATATGTGTAGGAGAGGAATAAGGTTGGGAGAGAGACAGAGCTAGAGTGTTGGAGGGGGTGGTAGTGGAGTTGCTTCTAACAAATGGTGGGATAGGCTTGCTAGACAACCGGAGGGCACGCCCGCAATATCAATAAGAGAGGGGATGGCTGCCTGTCTGTGCACGTGCGTGTGAGAGACGGGTGAGGAGGCATGCACGAATGATGAGGGGGCGATATGGCTATGGTAAGCAGACATAACTACATAGGAAGATCAATCGTCCTTTGTCAGAGAAAGGAGAGACATAACTTGTGAGGTACGTCGATCGATGGGGGGGATAGTTAAAGTCGACGTAGGTATATGTTGGGAGATCGATCGGTATACATGCATGTGTGTGTTAGAAGAAAATGAGGCACGGGGAGAAGGATTGAGAGAGAGGGATGCATCTAGGAGGTGGTGCGAGTACGAGATCGATGAAAAGAGTGGTGGGAGTGAGGCATGGACGGTGATAAGAGAAGAGGGGAAGCTTGTGTTTGTGCTAGGCACACCTGGCTAGAGAGGCATATCGATCGATGTGTGCCGTAAAGAAGGAGCTGGGGGGCCTACACACACCGTGGGTGAACGACCTAAAGTGAAAAGACGAATTTGCGCGATGGAGCTAGAGAATGCCGAGGGAGGGTTAGAGGGATGTGGGCGTCTGCATGCACGAGAGAAAGTTAGCGCTAGCTAGCTACAAAGATAAGAGGATTGTGTGGGTGTAAAAGACGAATAGAGATCATACTTCATTATAAAAAGCGAATTCGGATATTTGAAGAATTTATCATAGTGTTTTAAACCGACGCATGTGTGAATATATATAACGGTGATACACATGGTGTGGTTATGAACATGTTATACTACATATAATATATTTTATCTCTACTCTTATAAAAAAAACGGAGTTGTTGATGATGGTGCCATCCTGCAATATAGGTCGTCCGATCTATATCTGACGGATAGGAAGGAAACTATGGCAATTTTGAAAAAAGATACCCACACCCCTCTCCATATTTGCAAATTAGGCCTCCCCTTGATCATGTTGATGTTCTGTGGAAATCATGGGCATCTTGCTAGTACTATGTATAACATATAGAACATTGATCATAATTTGGGCTAATGTGTGGCTTTTGCAGCTTAGGTCTAAATACTAGTCATAATGTAGGGGGCGGGGCACTATCTATGTGTGATAAACACGGTGTACACGCATGGAACATGGTTTAGATCATGAATATATAGTTAGTACATCAAATGTACTGTTATTTGGAATCAACATCAAGTGTATTCAAAAAATAGAATTCGAGTTCATGTAGTACACATAGTTCATATCTATCTCTATAGTAATCATGTGGTGTGTTATTAAGGTAATACACGAATGATGGTTGAAGTTGGCAACAATCATGATTGTAGATTTGTTATTGAAATAGAGAAACGAATTCAAATTCAGTTCGCATTGCAGGGGTAGTATAGACATTTGGAATGCACTAAAATGTTGGTATGAGTAGGTTACATGCATTATACGGCAAGCGAAAAAAATTAATTGGACATAACATGGATTCATACTACCGAATAGCATTTAATTGCACTAAATTGTTGGTATGAGTAGCTTTAAATAGCATTTTTATAGTAAAACGGGGCAAGACTCTCTCTTTGTGTGGTGTGAATAGTTTTATTTTTTTCGTTTTCTTTTTGGTTGAGGGAAGTGCGAATTGATTTGGTATGTACAAGTACAATATTACACGTTAGGCTTGTCCCTAAAATTCAATCCGTGCCTTGCTGTATCCCGAAAATTCAGATATCGTGCTCCCAAAACTGGCGCCTTCACAACCCGCGCCTTGCTATCCCAAAATTACAACGCGCGCGAAAACTCCCTCCAGCTGCCAAATCCCGACACGTGAAATCCCCCTTCTAACCCTGAGCCGAAAGGGCCGCTAGTTCAAATCGGTGCGGGGTACTTTTGTAACACACCCTACATTTTGGACAAGCGCGTCCCTAAGTCATGGTTCACCCCCTCCCATCGCCTCCTTTTTGCCATTCGAAATCCCAGGCCGCCATAACCTCTCCGCTCCAGCCGCGAAACCCCACCCTCCTCCGTCCGCCACCTCACCGCTGCCCAGCCGGAGCCTCTTCCCCGATGACGTCGTCCACCGCAACAGCTCGACGTCCCTCGTCCACCTCCCCGGATGAGGATCCATCGTCCCGCCGGTTCAGCCGCCCCATCCTCCACCTCCAAGGAGCTGCTCCGACGATCGCCTCGTCTATCGCGGCTGCTCCATCCCCACAACGCCGCCTTAACCTGCTCCACCGGAACCGCAGCATCCTCACCGACTCCTCAGACGAAGCCGAGGCCTACTCGGCGCCACCAAAGAGGTTGTACACTCATCGCATCGCACCTTCTCCTTAGCTCAACCTCTCGGCGCCGACGGTGCTCCATCCCGCACCCCCATGGAGCGGCTGCCTTCAAGCCGGTGCCGCGGGCGGCATCTCCACGGCGGCTCTCCCCCAGTGCGACGCCCCTTCGGCGGCGGCGTCCATACCAGCCGGATCTGCTGCTGCTGCTCCGACTCTCGCTCGATCGCTCGCTTGCCCAGCTGCTACTGCTCCGGCTCTCGCTCGCTCGCCCAGCTGCTACTGCTCCGGCTCTCGCACGCTCGCTCGCGCTGCTGCTGCTGCTCTCCCCCTCACTCGTGCTGCTGCTCTGCTCCGATTTAGCTACACTTCAGTCGACTGAATCGACTTTTGGGTCAGTCGATTTTCAGGGGGTGGGGGGCTCGCCAGAGTTAAGGAAGAACCACCCACGGCGGGGACAGGGGCTC
>NC_057796.1:290596016-290597445 GCF_018294505.1 Triticum aestivum
CCGGAGAGGTACCCCACTATCTATCTTAGGGTTCAGGGTGGGGGCGGGGGCCTATAGGGCTGGCCGGGGCGGCGGCGGACCGGCGGTGGGGTGTTGTTTCGGGGCGGCGAGGCGGCGCTGGGGCCGGCGGTTCAGCCGGTGGTAGCTGGCGGCTCAGGGGGGGTGCAGGTTGAAGATGAAATGCAGGTCCTCCCTAAACTACATGTCAAGTGCCTCTCTGCTACCATTGCGTTCAGTTTCGACAGTAACATTCAGATTCCACAGTAAATTTCAGTTTCGACGGTTAAGTTTAGAGTCAACAGTTTTTACCTCATCTGTTGTAGTCAGGTAGTTTTTGGTGATGTAAATTTTACATCTATTTTACATCATCTATTGGAGATGCTATTAGAATCCCACTTGAGATTGACGATGTCTGTCTTGTGCTGCTTCAGCCTTGACGTCTTACGGCTCATCGGGGCTGCTCCAACGACAGAACGATCCATCACGACAGAGCACTGCCCTGGATGCCGTCTGAAGATTCCTCAGATCTTCCTCCACACCTCCGACAGCCACCTCTGCCTCAACTGCTTCGGCGACCAACCCAATGATGCTGAGGTGGAGACGGCTACGGCAAAGAGGTTGTACACTTGTTGCATCACTTATTACTATACATTCATGTCGATCCATTAGGGCTATTTTGGTTCGATGGAAAAACATAGCAATAGGGAATTTTCCAATGGCACTCTACTATTCAATTATTCATGCATTTTGTTGAAAGGAATGAAGCAAAACATCCACCTGGACCTACTTTTCAAAATCCTATGCATGAAAACAAGACCAATTGCATTAGTGGCAGAATAACATTCTAACTGTACACGCTTTCATATTGTGACGCCCGGATAATTAAGATACAGTGAACCTCTGCTAATGATGCCACGTCACCTCGACTACTGTTGATAATCTCGCGTTAGTTCGAAACCGGTTCAAATTCAAATTCAAAATTAAGCAAACAATAAAAGTTTTCAAATGTCAAAACTAAGATGTTCGGAGTGAACCAAATAAATCATAAGCAATTATGGTGGAGGACCCATATCTAAATAAAATATTTAAATACAAAATAGTAGATAAAACAGCGGCAAAATAATTATTTAAATGCTTTTAAATACTAAGCAAATATTAAACTAGTTCATTTGGTCACCAAGCTTGTTGAGGTAGTGGCATATGTTATTATGCTAATTTAGGAGTAGGGGTTATATTTTTGTAGAACTATTTGCTAACAAAAAGGAAACACAAAAGAAGAATAAATGAAAACTAACAAAAAAATAAAAAGGAGACAAAGACTTCCCCCCCCCCACTGGGCCGACCGGCCCAACTGGCAACTAGGCCACCAGGCCGGCCCGCACCGTCGCCCAGCCTACATCCCCCCTCGGTCCACCCCGCAAACCCTAAC
>NC_057796.1:290597922-290599374 GCF_018294505.1 Triticum aestivum
GCTGCCCCATCACCGAACCTCCTCCCCGTCGCCGCCCGTCGCTCGATGGACGCCTCGCCTTCCTCCCCGAAGCCCCACTCGCTGGACCGCCTCGTCCCCACCGACGCCGCCCTCGACCTCTTTGTCCCCGACGTCGTTGGTCTCGCCGTTGCGGACTCCGGCCACCCCCAAGCCGCCTCGAGCCCACTGCCCCCTCCCTACAGCTTCGTGGTGAGCCGCCGTGCCGGTTGCGCCTCCCCTCTCCTCCACCCCTCTGTGCTCAAATACTCTGCCGCGGTCGCCGCTCGCGCCGTGCAACCCGGCCATGCCCGATGCACGTACCCGCGCACCGTCGTCCTCCCGATAGCAGCGTCCGCCGTGCCCCCCTTGCGCGCCCACCTCCAGCCGATGTCGCCGCCGTCACCGTTGCCATCCCCTACTGCGCCACTCTGCCTGCTGCTTCTGCCGCTGCTGCTCGCCCCACCTGCCGCGCGCGAGCCCCGCCCCATGCTCTGCTGCACCTTGTCCTACTGGTCGGGGCTACCAGCTCCGCCCGCCGTGGCCTTCGCGCCCCGTTGTGGCAAGCCCTGCCGTGGCCGCCGGCCAGCCAGCACGCGCCCGGGTCCGGCGACCCGACGCCCACAGCCCCGTTCGGTTGCCCCAGCCGGGTCCTGGCACCCGACACCCGCGCCCGAGACCCGCAAAGGCCCCTGGGACCTATGACAAACGGGGCCCAGCCCCAGAACGTTTTAATAAAAAAAGGAAGAAAATAAAAATAAAAATGAATTAATAAAATTAATAATTAATTAATTAGTGAATTAATTAAGATAATTAATTTGATTTAATTAATCTAATTAATTAGTTAGTTTGATTAAATAGTAATTAGATTAGCTAAACCCTAATTAACCTAAACAGTAAATGACAGGTGGGTCCCGCACGTCAGTTTGACCCAGTCAACGCCCTGTTGACTGCTGACGTCATGATGACATCATGATGACGTCAGCATACACTATTCTGGATAATGTTGGATTTAAATAAATAATTAAAATCAAAAAATGATTAAATCTTTAGAAAATCATATAAAAGAAACCGTAGCTCAGATGAAAATACTTTCTACATGAAAGTTGCTCAGAACGACGAGACGAATCCGAATACGTAGCCCGTTCGTCCACCACACATCCCTAGCATAGCGAACATGCAACTTTCCCCCTCCGGTTCATCTGTCCGAAAACACGAAACACCGGGGATACTTTCCCGGATGTTTCCCCCCTTCGTCAGTATCACCTCCTACCGCGTTAGGGCATACCTAGCACCGCGTTTTGCCTCCTTATGTTTTGTGATGCTTTGTTTGCTCCGTATTTACTGTTTCTTCCCCCTCTCCTTCTTCGGTACACTACGAGACCGACGCTGCTGCTGCCCAGTTCGACTACGGAGTTGACGACCCCTCCTTCTTGCCAGAGCAACCAGGCAAGC
>NC_057796.1:290599651-290605985 GCF_018294505.1 Triticum aestivum
TTGATCACCAGATATCGCCTACTCTACTCTCTACTGCTTGCACTAGAGTAGTGTAGCATGTTACTGCTTTCGGTTAATCCTATTCTGTTGCATAGCCTGTCATTGTTGCTACAGTTGTTACCCTTACCTGCTATCCTACTGCTTAGTATAGGATGCTAGTGTTCCATCAGTGGCCCTACACTCTTGTCCGTCTGCCATGCTATACTACTAGGCCGTGATCACTTCGGGAGGTGATCACGAGTATATACTATATGCTTTATATACATGACACATGTGGTGACTAAAGTCGGGTCGGCTCGTTGAGTACCCGCAAGTGATTCTGATGAGGGGGGCTGAAAGGACAGGTGGCTCCATCCCGGTAGAGGTGGGCCTGGGTTCCTGACGGCCCCTGACTGTTACTTTATGGCAGAGCGACAGGGCAGGTTGAGACCACCTAGGAGAGAGGTGGGCCTGGCCCTGGTCGGCGTTCGCGGATACTTAACACGCTTAACGAGATCTTGGTATTTGATCTGAGTCTGGCCATTTGGTCTATACGCACTAACCAACTACGCGGGAACAGTTATGGGCACTCGAAGTCGTGGTATCAGCCGAAGCCTTCGTGACGTCAGCGACTGAGTGGCGCGCGCCGGATTGGACAGGAACACCACTAGGCTAGGTCTGCTTCCGGTCGTGTTCGCAACGTGCAGGTGTGCAATGGGCGATGGGCCCAGACCCCTGCGCCATAGAATTATACCGGCATGCTGACCTCTCTGTTGTGCCTAGGTGGGGCTGCGACGTGTTGATCTTCCAAGGCCGGGCATGACCCAGGAAAGTGTGTCCGGCCAAAGGGGATCGAGCGTGTTGGGTTATGTGGTGCACCCCTGCAGGGAAGTTTATCTATTCGAATAGCCGTGTCCCTCGGTAAAAGGACGACCCGGAGTTGTACCTTGACCTTATGACAACTAGAACCGGATACTTAATAAAACACAGCCTTCCAAGTGCCAGATATAACCCGGTGATCGCTCTCTAACAGGGCGACGAGGAGGGGATCGCCGGGTAGGATTATGCTATGCGATGCTACTTGGTGAACTTACCATCTACTCTCTTCTACATGCTGCAAGATGGAGTGGCCAGAAGCTTAGTCTTCGACAGGATTAGCTATCCCCCTCTTATTCTGGCATTCTGCAGTTCAGTCCACCGATATGGCCCTTTACACATATACCCATGCATATGTAGTGTAGCTCCTTGCTTGCGAGTACTTTGGATGAGTACTCACGGTTGCTTTTCTCCCTCTTTTCCCCTTTCTATACCTGATTGTCGCAACCAGATGCTGGAGTCCAGGAGCTAGAGATCCCGAGGATGATTCTACATGGAGTTCGGCTTCGAGGAGTAGTTAGGAGGTCCCAGGCAGGAGGCCTTGCCTTTTCGATCGTTGCTACTTTTGTGCTAGCCTTCTTAAGGCAAACTTGTTTAACTTATGTCTGTACTCAGATATTGTTGCTTCCACTGACTCGTCTATGATCGAGCACTTGTATTCGAGCCCTCGATGCCCCTGGCTTGTATTATGATGCTTGTATGACTTATTTATGTTTTAGAGTTGTGTTGTGATATCTTCCCGTGAGTCCCTGATCTTGATCGTACACGTTTGCGTGCATGATTAGTGTACGGTCAAATCGGGGGCGTCACAAGTTGGTATCAAAGCCAACTGCCTGTAGGAATCCCCCTTTCCAACTCTTTGGCCGAAGTCGAGTCTAGTCATTGAAAAACTTTTACTAACATGGCTGTGTGGCTTACATGCCCACGTCGCCATTGGGTGGTAGTAGGATCTTTTATTCCTCGACCTTTACTCTGGGACTCTGAACTCTCTCCTATTCGGGTTAAATGATTTTGCTAAAAAGACTAACCGTAGGTTCTCGTAAATACTTTCTCCCGGAGAGCCCCTTATCACAGATGGTCGCCGACTGCACCAGAAGATGTTGAAGATACTCTTCGATCATTCCCGAGACCCTTGTGCCCTCTGCCTTTTCAATTCCCTACTACCGATATATCCATATGGATAACGACATACACTTGTTGTTCATACAATTACTCTGAGTTTCTCTTGTTATTACCAGATACATCGAATTACTCTCTGGCTTTTAAGAATCCCTTGTACCACTGCCTTGTAGTTCCTTGCCGCAGAAATACCCATACGGATAATTACTCGCACCTACCGAGTATCGACTCATCCCCAGTTGATTCATGTATTTCACAATAGTCTTCAAAATACTATTTGATCTTCCGAAAATCCTCAGGAGCCTATTGCTCTTGAAATTCTTGTTTGCTTGCATTATGGTTAATCCCATAAGTCTCGTAATCTTATTGGCATCTCTTGTCATTATCATTTTGAGTCCGTTGATTCAATTTGTTTCGAATGCTCGCAATCCTCAATCATATCCTAGAATTCATCCTTCCGGCTCAGACGTCATTTTAAAGGTGAGCTGGATCTCGACCTATCAAATTGCCATCGATTGTACCCCTAAGCCTACTCAACTTATCCATCCTTGATCAGAGCGTTGCTTCTGACCCCCTGATTTGGAAATCATAATTCTTTTGCATTTGAACTTTGAGTTAGTCAGTTGTTTCTATAATCAGATCTCCTTGCATTCTTCTTTCTCTGGTTGAGTACCGATGCTCACATCAGATCCCTTGTGGACCATCGGTTCCTTTGTTGGATTTTATCCGACAGTGTCCTTCATATTGAATAACCTTGTGAGCCTTTCCATGGGTATATAATGCCTTTGGTAAATTGTATCATCTACTTTTGAACAATGCTCTTCTTTCGAGCTTGTAATATTTACTCCGAAGTTTGTGGTATATGTTCCTAAGATGCCCTGATGGGTTGAACCTATGCCTTCCTTAATCTGTGTGAACCCGAAAGTTTTCCAAGGTTCATACTCCTCTAGTAATTCACCAGGTAGGTCTTCGCACTCAAATTATTTTTAATAGAGCAGTGAATGAAAGGTTATGCATTGCAGAAGTGGGAGTCGACCTTGAACTTTGTGTTCATGCCCATGGACACGATGTAGATCTTATCATTAAAAGCTTCTCTTAAATTAATTATTACCTTGGTATAAGTTCATCTTATATCTGGGATCTGGCCTTTTGCAATCGTGGTTCCGACCATGTTCTCCTTTAAACACCATTTCTCGTGCAAGTTTAAGCACTTGACTTCTGCAGAGCAATACCCAATCCAACCTCTATTTTAATCTGTCGTCGAGTATTACCCCCCCCCCCGGTATCTCGAGATTATCACGGAACTGCATAACCTCTTATGAGTTCTCCATCAAGTATTACATTCTCATTGATTCCAATTTTTCACGGGCTCCGAGTTATTAAACACTCAAGGACATCGATAACTGAATCGAGTCTGCATCACGATTAAACAACTCTTAGTAATCTCCTTTGCTTACGAGTTCGTACTCGATCACGACATCCCTAGCCTGCTCGGCTATATCATTATCGTGCCGATTATAACTGTGCTACCTGGTCCTTCCCAGCGCAGAAATTTCGACAGTGAGCTAATCTTGCGTCGATCTTCCTCGTCATATCACTTCTCCTTGAACAGGAAACTTGATTTCGAGTTTGTGTCCTACCCGTGGTTCCAATAACCTTTCGCTTTCATCATTCCTTTGACTTGATGTCATCGTCGATCAATTACAGCTTCTTGAAAACCTCTCGACAAAATTGTCGTGATCATTATCAACAGTTTGACTTCTTCCAAGTTGTGTGTCGAAATTCAGGATGAGAAATACCATCCTTGCCCCTTGATGAATTGTGTTATCATCGACAACATTCTTGCCTCCCCCCAACACAAACTTTTTCATGTTTTGTGTTATACCTTGAGATCCTTGCTATCCAGCATTTGTTCTTCTTTACTTTCGAGTATTACCATCTTTTATATCAAGAATGTCGTGAGAATTTCACCACCTCTTATGACATCTTGATACAGGTGATACTTCTTGCCACATCCATTCATTCCTTGGTCCCCGTGTTGTTCCTAACCGGAAAACCGACAATTGAACTATGGTGTGCGACTTCAAAACTTCTAGCAACCTTATTGCTTTGAAGTTAATGGTCAACATTTCATTCTTAGACCATTGGTTATCGAATCTCCATTCTAACATTGTTTGTGCTACCTAAGTCCGTATTTCGGGTGCACCGTCAACCAATGTTCAATCGTGTATGTTTCCTCGACCATACCTCATTATATCATTTGAACTGACAAAAGTTATCTCCTTGTACACATAATTGTGGAAATCCATCTTTTGGAAATCTCAATGGAATGTCGCTGAGTCCATCAGCCACCTCCTAACCCTCTCCTAGGTTTAATGATGAACCCTTGTTCGGAACTCGCTTCCATAGTTCATCTCCCGAGAATCTTCGATGTCGTTTTGACAATTTGTGTTGCACCTTTCTTCTCAGGCATCCTGAATCTGAGTTATCCTAACACCGATCAGATTTGAATCTCGGTCAGATATGATGGTTGGAACATATTTCCAAGAGTTATAACGTTGGTCTTTATACAACCCGGTAAGGTGGTGTCTTTGCTTAGCACCCCTAGCCAGAGGACCTTTTGTTATAATTTCCTTTTTAGCAAGGTTAACCATTCTTCCATGAGGAAATTGAAAGACTTATTCTATATGTTGTTCCTGATGAATCCTTTTTGTATCCAAGTCCGACCTTTGCTTGAAGACCATGTCAATGCTATCTCGAAGCATGTCTGTGTTACTCCGATCTTCAATAAAAACATTTGCAGCACAATGCTAAATGTTTCTTGCTCAATTATCCAAACACCGCTGTATGGGTAATGTCATGAAATTTCCCTCCCCTTACCTAAAGGATTTTCTACATTATATCCTGTCGTGGATATCATGTTATGCTTGCCCTTGGGAAGGATATACCCCTGAAAGGCATGTTTAAACACATTTTCCTTTCCATTGTTCTGTTTAATTTGATAATCATATTTTCCTTTCCATTGTTTGGTTTAACCTTTCTTGTGGTCTATATGATCTAAGCAATAATATTCTCCTGCTTATGTAAACACCTCGGTGTACAATTCTGTCAGCAAGCCCCTGTTACTATTGTTGATGACATTTCGGTAGCCACCGATGGATGAGAACCTTGCCTATTGGTCCGCCTCGTTAAACGAGCAGGAAAATGGTTCTCTTTGTCCCTCGCCCTTGGTACCAACGTTGTTGCCAACATAACTGACAGGCTACCCTCTGACATGTCTTGCTATCATGACCGTGTAAGATGCCAACGGCCTTCCTACTTTTAACCACATGGTGGGCCCATAACCCACAGTTCCACAGGATCAAAACCTGACTCTCCTGTACCCCCATGTTGCCAAAGTTATTCCTCGCTCTTGATTTCGTATATAATTCATGGGTCATCTTCCTAGTAATATACTTTGGTATCAGACGCAATACTTATTCTCGTTGCTCTGGACCCCTTCACACTTTGTTCAGGCATCGAACGATTGCCTACCCGCTTAAACTTCTCATAGTACCTCCTTACTTTGCTCTCGAAATTTTCTTAAGTTTCAGTTCGAGAATTACTTTCCGCCACCTTCCCCCGATGTTAGCTACCAGGTAGTCAACCTTGCAGAGGTCCGTTCTTCCGGAATAACCACCCTTTATTCTTTCGTAAGTACGATGGAGTTCCCGAAGAAAGGATGACGACTTGATCATGGTGACTTGAAGCAGAGAAATGAAGACATCAATGAAAGGGATCAACCTCTTCGAAAGGGCAACCAAGACCAAGAAGAATCGTTAGAATTTCGTAACCTAGTCTTTCCCCTTTACTCCGCCTCTTAAATCTCGGGACGAGATTTCTTGTAGTGGAGGAGAATTGTGATGCCCGGATAATTAAGCTACAGTGAACCTCTGCTAATGATGCCACGTCACCTCGACTACTGTTGATAATCTCGCGTTAGTTCGAAACCGGTTCGAATTCAAATTCAAATTAAGCAAACAATAAAAGTTTTCAAATGTCAAAACTAAGATGTTCGGAGTGAACCAAATAAATCATAAGCAATTATGGTGGAGGACCCATATCTAAATAAAATATTTAAATACACAATAGTAGATAAAACAGCGGCAAAATAATTATTTAAATTCTTTTAAATACTAAGCAAATATTAAACTAGTTCATTTGGTCACCAAGCTTGTTGAGGTAGTGGCATATGTTATTATGCTAATTTAGGAGTAGGGGTTATATTTTTGTAGAAATATTTGCTAACAAAAAGGAAACACAAAAGAAGAATAAATGAAAACTAACAAAAAAAATAAAAAGGAGACAAAGACTCCCCCCC